>NW_010128751.1:0-762 GCF_000699245.1 Pterocles gutturalis | reverse complement strand
ATCAGTCACAAAAAGGGAGAAGCTAAAGACCCAACAGGTAATCTGTAGGTGGTTCTTAACCTGTGAGCCCTAGTCTTCTTTAGCATGTGTATGATGGCGTTTTCACAGAGAGCGTGAGAGTTCTACATCAGTTACACTAGACAGGGTCCGAATAACTGACAAAAGAGAAAGAAGGATACAAAATGAGAGGTTACAGGAAATTGCCCTAAACCAATGACTGGCTCATAGAGGTGGGAGGGAGGGAATGGCAGTGCCAGTCACTGTGCTTAGACACAAGCAGCTAAAACTTTCTCTGTGTTGCCTTTCCAGGGGATGGTTATGCAATTCCTGCAAAATCGACTAATACGAAGAGAGAAGGAGAGCGTTCAGGAAGGAGAGGACCAACAGAGAGTATTCCCAGAACAGATCGTAGATCCTTTGAAGATGGAGGTAATATACTTCAGCATCAGCTTCTCATTGCTGAACGTCCTGTGGTAACTAAAATAGCTGAACAGATTTTGATTGGGCTATCCACAAAGAACAGTTTTTTACTCTTGCCTTCCAGCCCCCAGTCTCCTGTGTTATGTCAAACTTTGAGAAAGAGCACAACATTTTTGTTTGTTTTTTTTCACTATTAGGATCTCACACTCCAGACCCCAAAGTAAAAGCAGGTTATGAACAAAGGGGTCAAAGGAAGAATGCTGCTTCTTCTCCTTATGTGAGAGAAACTGGAAGAAAGACTTACTTAAATTCGTCAGAACCTCAAAGATCCATGTATGTCTT
>NW_010128750.1:0-13621 GCF_000699245.1 Pterocles gutturalis | reverse complement strand
TATATATATAGTTGCAGAGTTTTTCCTAACAAACACAGCAGAAACTTCTCTGGGAATTGGCAAGGGATATGAGAAACTATCATTTTTCCATTTAACACTTTTTTTTCTTTTTTTTTAATCCTAGGTCTTCCTGGATAGAAAACGTTATGTCTAAAGCATTCAATTACTTCATAAAACTACAGAAGACTCCACTACAGACCTTTTCATTCTGGTATCTAGGGATAAATTCTGTATGCACAGAAATCTCAGGTGTATTTTTTCTCTGCTCCAATAAATGTACATGGAACTAGCTTAGTGGTAATACATGGGGTTTTACCCCTTTTTATTTATTTTTTGGTACTATTTAACACAAAATGATTGAGCTTTAAACTTCTGAATGATAGTGCTTCTGTGATAAAACTACATGGTCAAGAATAGGTTTCACCTCAGTTTTGTGATTTTGTAATATCAAGAAGATTAAAGTTTCGTGACATTTTATTTGATGCTTCACAACTCTATAAAAACTCATCTTTTCCTTGTTCTTTCAGGACTCCAAATTGTTTTACGTATCCCCAGCATCCACACCTACACACATTCATGCTAACATACATCTACACAAATACATACAGCTACACAAATACATGCACATTTAACCTAAAACAATGAAAACCGAGAAGGGATACTACTGCTTTTTATAAATGAACAAAAAAACTAAAGACAAGTAAAGAACATTTTTCTAAATGAAAATTAAGTGTTGGTAAAGAAAAAAATTTCCCTTACTAAATTTCAGATAGTGCCCTACAAAATTGTGAAAGTTTTACCAGCGGTGGGGAGTTGTACCTTCGAGATACTAGTACACGAGCTGCTGGCACCAGTCCAGTTACAGTGTTGAGTCACTACAATTCAGATACAGAATGAAGTATCTTTTGGTCAACCTGCAATAGTGACTTGTTGGGTGGTAACACAGGTTACTCTGAACATATTGTTTCCCAAGGTAAACAAGCAAAGACTTGCTTATGGTAGCTGGGGCAAAAAATGGCCTAAACTGTTATCCTTATTTCCTGAGATAGCTTAAATGCATGACTGCACTTATCAAATCCACTTATTTCAGACTTGCTTTTTTTAAGTCTGTCATAGCAATGTTTGGCAATGAGCAGCAGTTAGTGGGGTAGAGTTTGAACCTTTTGCAATGAAATGTAGTTCAAGTGTATCACTGTTAGCTCCCTTATTTTCTGTCCAAAAGGTTGGTTGAAGAAGACATCAAAGCAAGGAACTATGGGACTAGACTGCAATCTAGATTTATGTCTGTTAAATTATGGAACAGTACCCAGAAAGCATCTATAAAGGTATTCTACTGAAAGAAAACAGAAACTGTCTCAAACTGAGATAAAAGATGCTACCGTGGAAAGCTTGGAGCTACAACAAGCAAATGATGAAAACCACAAATATTTCAATGTGGGTGAGGTCTGAGTTACTGCCACACTGACATTGCTACAGTCATTTTGATTCACCAATATTAAATCATGTAATGACTGACTGCTGAAATAGAGACAACCTCCACACTTTTGCCACAGAGTATGGCAACCAGTGGCAACTCATTTGTGAATAAGATTCCTGGTACCAGTAAAACTGTCCCTCTCCTAGTTGTACTAAAATACACCTACTAACTTGGGTCTGTTCCCGGAACTAAGCATGTCCTCCTGGGGACTTGGCTGGGAGACCCCAAGGAAATTTTAAGTATTGAATTCAGAACTGAAGTCTAGATGACAAAAAGCAAACGAGTACGGGAGCCACATTTGGTCTGCCTTGTTGCTACCGATGGAGACATTGAAGAACTATCCCACCACACATATCAGAATGTCAGCTGTGGTGTTTTCTGTACATCTTAGGGTAGGGGTGAACCTTGCCATCTCTTGATCTTACTTAACCAAAGCCTCAGCCCACTGTGTTTATAAAAAAAGTAGGAGAGAGGAGCCACAGGAAACAACATTTGACAATGCACAGGCAGACCACTGGCTTTTCCAGAATCGCAGCAAAGATCTGCTTCCTTTGTAAAATGCCATGGGAGATGATGTGCACAAGTTTTAGCTACACAAAGTAGCCTGTCTAGCCTCAAAATAAGTAATGGAAATGGTTTAATCAATAATCCATCCCAGATAGATTTTTGCATCAGTAGCCTGTCACAAGAATAATTTTGACTCATAAGTCTGAATCAGTGCAAAGACTGAATGCAAAAACAATTTAGATAAAAGCTCCACTATTTAAATTCAAAGGTTTAAGTGATGTTCCTTGCACAAAATATTTTCATGCTAATATATACTTGCACATAATATATATTTGTGTATATACATAGCCACAGTGTGGAATGCATTTTCCCATGGTAGTAACCGCCTTGTTACAGTCATTTCTGCAGCTTTCAGAATTGTATCACATTAAAAAGCAAACTCCTAGTGTTCATGTTTTTGTGATTTGTTTTCTTAGGCCAATTCCCTCAGCTTCTTCTTGCTTTGTTTTGTTTATAAATCTCTAAGGTAAACTGTTGACTTCAAGTTTTGGTTGGAGGTGGTTTGGGAGTCATTGTTAATCTAGAAATCATTAGAAAGCCCAACTGTAGTCCATTACTCATTTTTAGCACATACATTTTCTGATTTTTGATCACAGAGGGTTTGTAAAAAAAGAATAAAAGACCTTTGAATAGGTTCCTTGGTGGTACATTGTAAACTTCAATTATTTGTTCCCAGAAACTTTTTAAAAATCTCTTTTAAATGAAGAATGATTCAGAAACCCCTACTAGAAAGGTATTAAACATTCTTTCATTAATAACAGTAATCTGGAATCCCAGAGTGCACTGTCACTTTAAAATGTAGATCTAAAGATGTCAGTCCATCATTAAACTGAAGTCATTTTATAGCTGCAATGTTGTAGCCACCACCTCTTCCTGAGAGGGAGGAGGACAGCATGCTGTTAATGCACAGCTGTCACTCACAAACCTGCCTGCAAAGCAATTGGACAAAACCATTAATCTGTAATGCTCAAAATTTTCTAGCCTTGTAATTTTCTGTAGATTTGCTTTTTTGGGCTTCCAAAATACAGTAACCCACCACAACCACTTCATGGTACAACCATGGCATGAAGAGAAAACCAGGCAATTCTCTTTCTGAGGCAGAAAAGCAATTTTGTTTTTCATCTCATCTTTCCTTCTATCACACACAGAGACTGGTGGATTCTCTCTCATACTTAATGGCTTTTGACAGCCACTGATCTCAGAGGGAAGAGCTTGATAACAGTTTTCCTCTCTCCAGAAATGTTAGTTTTCCTAGGCAAGCAAAAGTTCACAGAGAAGCCAGCAGGCTCCTTCTGCTTTGCAATCATATTTTGTAAAGTACAATCATCCAACGTACTTGAAAAAGCTTAACTTCCCCTCTCAGAATACAGTCCTAGTTCTGAGTGTCAGAGGGGTTTTTGTCCCTTTTCAAAAGAGGATGATTGTACTTTTCACTAGCAGCACCAGTGCAAGGGAGAGCAAGATGAGAGGAGGCCTGTCAGCTGATAAGTTGCAACAGTTATTCTGATTTGAAAGCCAATCTAGATCATTGCTAGTAAACCCATAAAGAGTTTGGGTTTGTTAAAAGGAGCACACTTCTGCTATCACACACACACACAGACAGAAATTAACTCCTGTAAATACTTTATGAAAATCCTTATGCCTTATACCATTTTCTTTCTACCACATGTGCATCTCAATTTCTAGCTTCAGTGAAGACAGACTGAGGGGAAAGAGAGAATAAGAATGGAAAGTGGGGGTGGGGGCAGCTTTAGTATAAAATGCAGACAAATCTGCCTTTTCTGCTTGATGGCCTGTAACATTTCCATGTAGTGTACTTTGCATGGCAGAATAGCTACTAGTAATGGAATTTCTCACAGTGGAGGTTAATTACTTTTCAGCTACAGCAAAATAAATTTCCTGTCAAGCCCAGTGACAGGAATAAGCCACTGTCACCCTTTTTACCTGCAGTTTTAATTCACTGGTAATATTTGACACTAGCTTGCATTCAGGGGGCTGATCTGAACAGTAGGGTTTCCCAAAGGAATAGGACAGACTGGCAGTAATGTAGTACCAAGATATGTGGGAAAAAGTGGACTTCACCTCTCCTCCCAAACACTGCAAAGATTAACTGACCTGTCTCTCACTTTAAAGAACAAGAGAGAACCTGGCACTTGATGAAATAAAAATGACATCATGTGGTGCACCTTAAAATACAGGGCAGAAGAGCGAGGTGGTATATCTGGTCTAACTTTATGCTAAGCAAACCTATATAACATACCACCTCCCTTCTCTTTTCAGGTGTGATTTTTTTTTTCTGGGCTTTAAAAGCCCATTTTTGAGCCTGATAATTTTGTTGTAAAAGCTGAACTCAGTGGATGAGACACTTTATGTGTCAGTGAATGATAGAACTTATTTCTCCTAATTGCATTTGTACTCTTCAAATTAGTTCTCACATTTCTTTGTCTTGAAAGAAATCTCTCCTGCTGCAAAGACAATAACGCCATTTATCAAGTGTTGGTGTGATATGCATTGTCCCACTCTAATCTTTAACAAATACAAAGTCCTGTGTGAAGTCACATTGGTAACCTCTAGGGACATAAAAAAATTATGCCTAGGGCTTTCCAGCCTCCACTCAGACTGGTTAGATTAGAAACGAAACTCCTTGACTCATTTAGTTTCTCCAATCAAAGTCTTATTTTCCAGGTTTCTAGTGATTTTCACAAGTCTGTGGAAATCAACATGCTCCTAAATTTGCCTGGTTGTGCACCTGGGCCTAACAAAGTGGGTTTTTTATACCTAAGACGACTTATTGCACTGCTCAGGAAACATAAGGAAAACCCAGTGTCTTTACTTTTACCAAAATTAAAGTCAGGAGGCAGAAGATGAAATATCAGGAGTTTCATCATACAGTCTTTTTCCCCAAGTAATCTCGCAAGTTTCTCACTACCTGTGCTATTCCTCTTCAGGAGGTGGCCTGTGACAGTGCAGCACTGTGAAGGAGCAAGACCAGATGAACAAGTTAGGCATATGGGAGCTGAAGGATTTTGGAAGCTGCTTGGGCAGATGAAAGGTAGCTTGATCAGGCTGGTGGAGAACAGAACAGAGGTGCACCTTGCTAAACTGAGAGTGCTTGATACTTCCCATAATCATGCTGGACCATAATGGGCCTCTCTTAGATTGATAAGGTCCACTAAACCAGTAGAAATATCAAAGGAGCTTGCATTCATGAGTGTTTTATGAACAAAACATATTGACAACCCTAAGAATTTAAAAGATTTTCAAAAGCAAATAGAAGACTGAAGTTTTCATAAACAATGATGCCAGATCTCTTATGTTCCAAATGAATTGTCTGAATTTGTACACCACCAACTCACTCATGATGCCATTCAAAGGGACCTGGGCAAGCTCAAAAAGTGGGCCCATGTGAACCTCATGAGGTTCAACAAGGCCAAGTGCAAGGTCCTGCACCTGATTTGGGGCAACAGCTGTATCAATACAGGATGAGGGATGAAGGGATTGAGAATAGAGAGGAGAGGAGAGGGGGGGGAGGGGAGGGAGAGGAGAGGAGAGGAGATCTTATAGCAGTCTTTCAATACTTAAAGGGGGCTTATAAGAGAGATGGGGACAGACTTCGTAATAGGGCCTTTAGTGATAAGACACAGGGTAGATTCAGACCAGATATAAGGAAGAAATTTTTTTTATTGAGGGTGGTGAAACACTGGAAAAGGTTGCCCAGAGAGGAGGTAGATGCCCCATCCCTGAAGACATTCAAGGTCAGGTTGGATGGGGCTCTGAGCAAGCTGATGTTGACATAGCAGAGGAGGTTGGACTAGATCATCTTTAAATGTCCCTTTCAACCCAAACCATTCTATGATTTTATGAAGTCAAAATAGGATAGCATTAGTGTGAGTTTTAAAAATGGACCTGAAAAAGATGGGGGCCTTATTCATAAGTGTGGTTCCTGTTGAAAGAAGTGACTTGAGGTAAAGCTGGGCAGTTCCTACTGCATTTAACACCTGAGTCTCTGATGACATTGAAGACAGAGTTTACGGAAAAAATGGAAGAGGAAGTCTGGATCCCTGCTCCACTTTAGGAACACAAGATGTTACAAAAAAACACAAAAGACAGATCACAGCTTCTCATGTATGAAATATTCGTTTTAGCTGTGGAGACTGATTATAAAGAGGAAGGCATTAGATTTAATTGATTTTATTGTTGTTTAAGGGACTCAAATGGAATTTCTGTTTTTTGTAAACCACAGGAGGCATCAGAGTTTTCCAGATCTTTAAAAAGCCCTCAAATACTGTCTGGCAATGTAGTTAGAACAATTGGGTCTACTGAAATTGCTTTTTTTTTTTTTTTTTTTTTTGAGCATTAGGCTCAATTCTGACCATTAAAGCAAAGATAAACTTGTGGCTTCGAAATGAAGCTAGCCCAGAAGGGTGCTATTCAGCACTGTTTGAATTTCTGATTCACTTTCTGAGCTATTTGAAACTGCTTTATGTTGCTTGACTCATATTATTCATGTCCATGAAAATCTGTGTTAGTGAAATGTCAGCTCCTTTGAAGTAGCATATGGGGTTTCTAAGGTGTCTGTAGGTTCATAACAATATTAAAACAGGCACCTTTCTCTCAGAAAAAGTTCTCATGGTATAGTTTCAATGTTTCACAAAAAAAAGAGCCCCAGGCAGCACAGTGGAGTTCATATCTGTATGACCAAAATGTTCACACTAGTGCCATTCAGCATTTTAGATATGTCCATATATGTTTTGGTTTTCACATAAGTACACATTGAGAACTCCTTAAATTATGAAGGATTCTTAAGCTGCATTTTATGCTTCCTGGTTTTAATTTTGCTCTCAATCATTGCTGTTAATATTTACATAGAAACAAAAAATAAGTGACTATATTCCAGTACCTATATGGTTTGGAATCTCATTTTTTGCTTCTGAAACTTTTATGAAGCCTTAAACAGAAAACTATAACATCACACAGAAAAACAAGCAACATGACCAGATAAGCTCTTGAGAAATCAAGTCTTAACTGTGGAAATACACTGAATTCCATGTAGAATAAAACAGAAGGTATGTGAGGTACCTACAGATGTAGGTATGTGATTTTCTTACTTTCTGTTTTCATTTTCCTTTTTAAGCTTCCTCCACAGCAACTGTTCAAAGTAGGAAACTACTACAGAAAGATGTCATCTCAACTTGTATTGTGGTAAGTTAAATCTTGTCATACCTGGAAGATCAGACACAGCTTCCCAAGAGATCCTGCTGTTGTTGAAAACAATTGCCTGCAGCTAAAGTAATCTGTTATGAAATCAGCTAAATGCATCACATGGTCATCTTAAAGAGCAGTGCAATTTACATATATTGCTTTCATATTTAGCTATTTCCACAAATTTTTAATTAAGAATACAACTAACCCATGCAATATCTGTAAGGAATTGAGGAGGAGGCACTAAATCCATTGTTTACCACACTGGGTATCTATAATAAACAAATGCATAGCAGTTTGTTTAAGAAGAAAGGAAATAATAGGGAATTATCCTTGGCACCTGTTTAGTAGCTGTGGGACTATATCTAATCAGAGGTAAGAAAAATTCGTATTTGTGGCTTGGAAGGCATCTCCCAAAGGCAGTGTTTTTTTTTACTTTTTCTTTTTTATTCCACACATTCTGATTTGTTACATCTTATCTAGCATGCTACAAAATTATTAATGAGAAACACTATCTCTTAATCTTGTCTGTCTTAAAAACATTAGCAAAGGATGCCATTTATCATCATATTTCTTACTAAAGCTTGGAAGAAAGAGCACACAGCAGTGCATCTTGGAAGTCATAGCTGTGAAGAAAAGCACTTTCTGCTATTTTCTCACCGATTGTGGCTAATGTTAAAATAATTACTGGTAAAGGGTCTCCCTGCTGTTTGATTGCCAAGTTCCACAGTTCCAATGACTTCAGGTTCTTCCCTATTTAAAACTTTACTTGGCTTAGTTCAGGATGTTTTATGAGTCTCAAAATGTTTTATGTTTTCAAAATCCCATAACACCTCAAGCTCCCTTTATCAGACACTTTGCAAAATCAACTTCTTAATGAAGACACATTGTGAAGAAGCCTGGGCATTCCAGTGATTTTTTCCTTCTTTTCATAAAGACAAAAAGGGGGGATTGGTTAGTGTCGACTGAAAGTAAAGTAGAAATGTGTTAGCTGTGGACTTTATTCATTGTGCTGGTTTACTACAATCATCCTTGTTACTAGGAGCACTCTGGGAGTAACAGTACTTCAGCAAGGAAGGGCAGCCAAAACCCTATTTTAGAAAAACATGTATCCACTAATTTCTGTTTCTGAGAGTGTTTTCCATTGTAGCTTGAGGTTTTTTTCTTTCCAACTGACTGTACTGGGATTCTTGATCTTAAAACTGGTGTCTTTTCAAGTTGCCTTTCTTTGACACTGACTATATTAGTTGTTACAAGTTAATTAGCAGGAAAAGTGCAACAAGCTTACCAAAATTAATTAGCTAAGTAAAGATACAATAATAATGTATGAATCATTAAGCAAAATCTGCAAAGGATGTTTGTAATTTTAAGCATTGTGCAAAGATAGCATTAAGATGCATATATGTTTAATTAAGGCATGCGATGAAAACATAGTTCTCTCTCCCAGTTCCTTCAAAACTGTGGCCTGTGTCGGGAATGACCATACAGCACACAACTGTTAGCTGAACATTTCCATATTCAGGACACTGCTGCCGTGACCATATTGCTTCTCACAGGAATTCTGGCTAGAACAGGAAACCCCTCACCTTCTCCCACTCCATAAATCTGTAGCTATTGGTAAAATTTAGTCACAAATTGTATGTGTCTGCCCAAGTTTACCACTGGTTATTTCAGTAGAAAAAATGTCACTTTGCTATGACTGACTTACACAAAACGTTCAAATCCTTAGAATTTTGAATTGCAACTGTGTGGATAGCTGTGTAACTCTGCAGCAGCTGTTATTTTTAGGTGAAATACCACCACCTATAGAATGCAATCAGGACTCTTGATATAATACAAAGTGGAAATATAAATAAAGATGGTTGATTATTTTCTGTTAGGTCCAACCATTTCATTCTATCATCTGTCTTTTTTCATCACCCCCAGTGTGATATCCTAGAATGGAGTTCCTGACACATAATAGAAAGCTGTGGTGAAAACATTAATATGTTCCCTAGTTCAAGCAGTCCATGTTGTCTCAGAAGTAAATAGAAAGTCTCCCGACCTTTTCATTTACTTCTGAGAAAACAAGCTTGAAAGGGAATATTTTGCCAGCTGTTTTATTTTTAAATTACAGTGCCATGATTGGTTTTATTTCTGGGTCACCCATAGCAACCATTACTTGAAGCCACAAGAAGAGTCCATGCTGCATTTAAAACTCTTTTGGGTTAAAGTCCAAGTGCTATAATTTATCTGACATATTTTTATTTTACAATAAACAAATTCACTGCCTTAAAAAATCCTGTTATCCTCCCAGTGTCTCTGTCTTTTCAATACATAATTATGCGTGTGCTTGGCACTAAAATATCAGTGTCTGTATCTAATAAGAGATTAATCACTGTGCTGAGATAATTCATGTCATGCACACGCAATCAGTGGCCAGAATATTATCTTCAGCGTACATGAATCTTAGGCCAATACAGAGATCAACACAACTGAACTCACTTTGGTCCAATGCAACAGATTTAATTTTTTTCCAATTTTAATAGTGTCCATTAAGTAACGCAGATATCAAATTATTTAGATTATTGTTTGTAAGAGTACCTGTCTGAAACTTATTTAGAAGCATGTAGAACTGAATCGTAAGTTTCTTGCATCTTCCTGTGTAGCTGGGATCATCTACATATGTGCAACAGTTTAATGTATGATGAAGTCCTTTTAATGAACTACCCTAGAAACAGATGTTTATCTGACTTCTGTGCCTATGTTTAAATCCTGACATTTTTTCCCCTAAAGCCAACTGGCTGTCCTTTAAGTGGAACAGGCAGGGTCTGCTCCTGCAACTTAAGGCCAGTGACATGGCAGAGCTTCATGGCTCAATTCCCTTCCCCATGAGACAGGATGACTTTTTACATGTAGTCTATGGGGATCAGTCCCTGGCCTGCACTATGTCTCAAACTATACCCAGGCACTGACAGCTGGCCACAGTGAGACCAGGATGTGTTTTAACAGTTAAAAAGTACAGATGATCCTGCACTGGCGCTCAAGTTTGCACACAGACCTTGTCAAATCTGCTAGCGCAGATACAGCCAATCAAGCCCCATCTACTGTCCTCTGTAAGGCAAAGGAAGATGGTAGGTAGGATCAAAGACAGACAGAAAAGCAGGGTAAATTTGGTCCTAAACTGCATTCAGTGATGCATTGGCTAGGTAAGAGGAAATATGTTATCACAGACCACCATTACATCACTGGACCTTTAATAAATTTTGGCTGGAAGCAGAGAAAGTGACTGGATTTCTCTCACAAAATGTTCCATGATAGAGGATCACAGGAATGATTTGACAATTAAGGGAGAAAACATAGTTCTAAGACCAAAAATAATGCTGATACATCTTCTTGTATAACATATTAACTGATGTCAAACAGCGTGTCTTGACATCAGAGGATGTGTTAAATGCAGTTTCTAATTTATTAACATGTACTTTTCAGTTTCTTCATGAGAACTCTAAATGCTTAAAGCTCACACAATACACTACTTGTTCCAGATTAACCTCCAGTAACATTTACTCTGGCTAATGCCTCTGTTACTTCTTACCACTTCTGTTGAATTTTGTGAATATTCTAGTGAACTCACTCCCCTTTTGAAGTCCTGTATGTCTCTAAATACCATTGACTATAATCAGGTATGGTGTAATTTTAAATGTCAAGGCCAAGGTCTGCCAGGTATAATTTGTTCTTTTACTGAAATTTAGATGTGTACTTTAGTCAAACTGAAATTGTCCATTTCAAGCAAAGCCCCCATGATAGGACACAAAGCTAATGTCAGTTCTTGCTGAAGAAGAAAAAAACTTTAATAATAACATCAAAAAGGAATTGATCAGCAGGTCTCAACATAATTTCTCCCATCACATCAGCTGCCACAGCCTAGCTGTCCTATACAAACCACTTGACAAAGTCTGCCACTGCAGTTACTGCACTATTTATAGCCAAACTGTTTATGCCTCTACAGTTATAGCTGCGTTGGCACTTTAATTATAAACCTTATTTTCCAAAGATTTACTACTAAGCAACAAAAAAATCACCCTCAGCTGCAAGTTTGGATGTGAAATGTTCTCAAGTGTACATGTGTAATTTGCACGTAGGTTGTGATAGGCCAGATTCAGTGCCTACTGAGTACTAAAGGCAATGCAAAAAGTGAAAAGCTATCATGTATGTATAATTATCAACATTGTTCCGTGTGAATAAAGAGTTTTTCATGGAAAAAGTAACTTTTTTTCTCATGATTTTGACTCTGATGTTGTAACGGAAAAAAATGGAAGTGCTTCAGGTTGCACAGAGCAGCTGTGGATGCCCCATCCCTGGAGGGGTTCAAGGCCAGGCTGGATGAGGCTTTGAGCAACCTGGTCTAGTGGGAGGTGACCCTGCCCATGGCAGGGGGTTTGGAACTTGATGATCTTTAAGGTCCTTTCCAACCCAAACCATTCTATGATTCTATGATTCTATTATTTTTTGTAGCAACAATCTTGATTTAGTATTACTGGCAGAGCTGAAATACAAGTATCTTAAAAGAGTTAAGTTCATCTACAGTAATGGCCAGATATCGCACTATAAAATTTTACCACACCTTTTACTATAAAACCCACATCTCCAGATTACCCACTGCTCAGAACTGTGCATTTCAGGACCGAATATTTCACTGCTTGTCTTTCTGTTTATTTTTTTTTTCCTACTTTTTTACCATCTGGACGCATTTACAGGTAAAGCCAATGTAATGTTTGATCTTCTAACTATATTTACAACATTGAGGAACTGATCTATTAAAGAGAATACAAGATCTTTCATTATTTCATTTTCTTCAGTGTTCTATGAAGAATTACAAAATGTTCTGAAAAGCATAAACACAACTAGGCACAAACATGTATGAATAAACACAAGCACAGGAATAGACATACCTCTTTTAAAAGATCTGCCATGCTTTTATAGCAGAGCTGTCTGCATTATTCATTAAAACAATTTATTTGGCTAATTTTGACATTTTTCTTGAACATAATCCCACTGAATTTCCCCATTCTCTCGAAATCAAATAGCAGTAAATGGTTGAATTATATTTGACAAACTGAATAATATTTTCCTTCAATTGTTTAATTTGTCTACAGGTGTATGTTTTGTTCACCTCATCCTATATAGATAGAGTTACTACCCATTGAAATACTACTGAAAGCATATGTGCATGTATTTCCATATGACATTTTGTAAAATAAAATATAATTTGGGTTAATATTTATGCTATTTTTGTGGAGAACTGGGACTTTGAAAGTATTGCTGAAATGGGTTATTTTTGCTGAACTTTAAATTGTGAGATGTAATCAGGTACCAATCCAGCAATGAATGAAGCAGATCTCTGTGCAATTTCTGAACAGCATGGTTCTGTTCAATTACATGAGACGAGATCATTTGTCCATGAACTACATGTGAAAGTAGACTCTGTCTACCTTACTGGCAAGCATTACTCCTTGACAGTTCCCATATTGCCTCCTAATGTGGCACCTCTATGTGGAGCTACATCAACAGAAATTCATATTGTCAGGTTCCCAAGACAGTCAAAATTGTTATGAATTTCTCACAAAATATGACCTCACTGCCAGGGATCCAAAGACACTAAAGAGTACAGATTCTTTTCAGAAATGATCTTGCTTGCTTTTCCCTAAGATCGTATTTGCGATACATTTTGCTGGATATGTGGCTCACTGGAAAGTGCTGGAAACTCATCTGAAGCACAATGAAAAACACGATAATAAACATAAACACTATATGTTAATTGTACAGGTATCCTTGAAGATTTATTTTTGTTCCAACTAGTGTCTCAATGATATTTTAGCTTAAAAAAATAAGTGAGTTGGAGCTTCCTTACCAAGAATCCTGAATAGCTTCTAGATAACACTTGGTCTTCTTTCCTAAAACAGAATTGCATCCAATTGCATGCAGGTGAGTCAACTGAAAGGTTCACATCAAGCTTTCACATGATCCATACTTATTGACATGACTGAATTTTTTTTTCTTCTCTCTCTCTGCCTTTAATGTAACATAGAATATTTCCCCAGTAAAAAATAAATAAATAAATAAATAAATCTAACCTTAAAATACTGTTTGAGTAGTTGCCACCTAGCAAAAGACAGGTAGACAACCCTGTGATGGGTTAGGCCTTGGCTGGGGGCCAAACCACACACACCCGCTCATACAACTCCCACCCCCTTCCAAGGATAGGGGAGAGAATTAAAGGGGTAAATGGAAAAAAGGACTTGTAGATTGAGATAAGGACAATTTAATAACTCAGCTACAGTAATATTGAAAATAATACAAATGAGTAATACGCAGTGATACTGCCCCCCCACCCAA
>NW_010128749.1:455-1172 GCF_000699245.1 Pterocles gutturalis | reverse complement strand
GAGGCCCAGGAAGGAGGTTTGGGGATGTTCCTGAACCTACGAGACACTGGAGAATCTCCCCCAAGTGATGTCATGGAGGGAGGGGGAGTTTGGGGGAGCATGGAGGGTTTGGGGATGGCCCTGGGAGAAGAGAGGGATGGACGGAGGGATGGATGGATAAAAGGATAAAAGGATGGACAGATGGATGGAGGGATGGAGGGATGAGGCAAAAGCGACGCTGGGAGCTGGTCACTCGTCATTTATTTCTTTAGCAGTGCATGGAAGGATGTTTGCCTGGATGGATGAATGGACAGATGGAGGGATGGATGGATGGATGGAGGGATGGATGGACAGATGGAGGGATGGATGGAGGGAGGGATGGATGGACAGATGGAGGGATGGTGCCAGGACCCCAGCTCCTGGCTGCGGTCAGACATGCCACCAGGATGATGTCCCAGCCACCAGGATGATGTCCCCATCCCAGAGCTGGAGGGAGCGGGATGCCACATCCCTGCACCCTGGGGGGTCACCAGCACCCCTCCCTGCGTGGGGACAGCACGGAGCCTGGCAGATGTCCCCAGATGGGCCTCGGCCCCACGACGCCGCCAGGGCGAGGGGATTAGGGACAACGGCGCCGGGCTAAAACCTCCTTTTTTTTACGGGTATTAGGGATGAGTGTCAAGGGCCATCGCACAAAGCCCGGTGACACCGCCGACGGGTAGGACCCACCCGGGTGGC
>NW_010128749.1:0-352 GCF_000699245.1 Pterocles gutturalis | reverse complement strand
TGGCTTGCCCTGCTGTACCCCTCACCCCTGTCCCTGGCTGTGGGGGGGTCTGGGACGTACTGGGGGGCTCCACGGGAGACGCAGATGCCCAGGGAACGGGCTGGTGGTGGGTGCCCCCATCCCTGGCACCCACTTTGGGGTCTGTACTGGGGTGGGGTCCCCCAGCCCCTACAGTGGGGTTGGGGGGGGCTCAGCATCCTCCATACCCCTGGGGGGCACTCAGGGTGCTCAGACCCCTGCGTCCCCTCCCCACTCACACACATGGGACCCCCCCCATCACCCTGAGGTGGGATGTTGGTAAAAGCAAGAGGCTAAAAGCCATCCTGGGGGGGCACAGCACCCCAAAAATCCC
>NW_010128748.1:0-999 GCF_000699245.1 Pterocles gutturalis | reverse complement strand
GACAATGAGGAAGATGAGGGTGATGGGGGCAATGGGGGTGATGAAGAAGAGGATGATGATGCTTATGATGAGGATGAAGGGGATGATGAGGGTGATGGGGATGAAGGAGGTGACAATAGTGATGGGGATGAAGGGGATGTTGGTGGTGGCGATGCTGAGGGTGATGGGGGTGATGGGGACCATGAGGAAGATGAGGGTGATGGTTATGATGACAATGAAGGGGATGAAGGGGGTGATGAGGATGATGGGGATGAAGGGGGTGATGAGGACAATGAGGAAGATGAGGATGATGGGAGTGATGGGGACAATGAAGGTGAGGGGGATGAAGAGGGCAATGTGACCCTGGGGGTGTTGAGCAGAGCCAGCCCCCGCGGGACAGCCCTCCGCCCCTGCTGCTGGCTCCACCCAGCACTGCCACACCCTGGTTGGCCCCACCCACATGTGCCACGCCCAGTTTGGCCCCACCCACGGGGGTGTGGGCACACGCACACGCCATCGACACAGCACACGGGTGTGCAAATGGACCGGGGGCGATGGTGGGTGGGTGGACGGATGGACGGACGGATGGATGGATGGACAGACGGACGGGTGGATGGATGGATGGATGGACAGATGGATGGGTGGATGGATGGACAGATGGATGGATGGATGGATGGACAGATAGACAGATGGATGGATGGACGGACAGAGGGATGGATGGACAGATGGACAGGCAGGCAGGTTGGACGGACAGGTGTGTGGATGGGTGTGTGCAGGGACAGATGCCTGGCCAGGTGGATGGACACACAGGTGACACGTGGGAGGGGACAGGCAGAAGGGTGGCCAGGTGGGCAAGAGGACACTTGGACAGTCACCAGTGGGTGGACAGACAGACGGACAGGTGACAGGGTGGCTTTCCTCGGCCACTAGCCATCAGCAGGGCCCGGGGGGAGACTCTGTCCCCATGTCCTCTGCTCTGGGGGGAGAACGGACTGTGCTGTGACCCCTCCGTGGGCACCC
>NW_010128747.1:0-450 GCF_000699245.1 Pterocles gutturalis | reverse complement strand
AGTCATGTTGAGAAATAAGTTGCTAATCACACTTTTTTTTTTTCCCCAGTGTAAGTTGCCAGTCCTTTTTCTATGAAGGTAACCTTCAAAATGCCTTCAAACTCTCTGCCACTCCAAGTCTGTCAAGGTGAGCTTTGTTACAGAAATCAGAGTAGTCACAACTCTTCTTAGTCCTTCTCACAGCAGGCTCTGAATTTTAGAAGGCTGAGTCAGTCTCAAAGTGTGTAGGCATCTAAAACCCACTGAAATAATTGACAATTAAACATGTGATCACATTAGAGCACTGGGATTTTGGACAGTGTCTCAGGTGGAAGAGGGCACAACATTGACATTCACAGACACAAACAGTAAAAGACAAAATGACAGCTGACAGCTGACTTTGATATTACCCTAGAATCAGGATCAAAGTGATCAGTTGCACAACAAATGAATTTGCAAACCAGCAGGGGC
>NW_010128746.1:0-970 GCF_000699245.1 Pterocles gutturalis | reverse complement strand
TTTCAGTTTCCTGCAGCATTCAGAAAAGATCTCTCTTATAATTTCAGCCTGAAGGCAGAAATTTGGGGAGTGGGAAGAAGCTTTTCTGTGGAGATCACACACAGCCAGAGACAGGATTTAAGATGGTGGATCTGTCAGAGGCTTAGCTGATAGATCAGGCTTACTATATCAGGCTTAACCCAATCACTAGATTTGGTATCTGGAGTCTTCAGTTTCCTTGCTATTCCAGTGGAATCTGACCTCTTTTGTTCTCTTCCTCTGGCACATTTCAAGCATGGCTATTTTTTCTTATTGATCGATTTTAAGCATTTTGTAGCTGCGCAATGTCAGGACATGAAGATGGGATGTTCTATGGATCCTTCCTGATTAAAGCTCAGCTCTATTGCAGGATTACCACTGGCTGACCAGACCTGGACTGCAGGTCCCTGTCAGTTCCTTGTGCCTGTATTGGTAAGAATCTCAGCTCTTCTCTTGATTAGTGTCAGTTCATTTGGTATTTCTATGCCAAATCCCATCAATCCTCCCGATCCAAGGGAAGGGGTTTGAAAGGGCCAGTGGAATCTACCAAATCAACAAATGGTTACAGGAGTGGTGCCACAGCCAGGGGTTTGGCTACTTGGACCATGGGACTCGCTTTGAGAAACCTGGTCTACTGGGGGCTGACAGGATCCATCTGTCGGAGATGAGAAGAGCATCTTTGGTCACAGGCTCACCAGTCGGGTGAAAAGGTCTTCAAGTTAAAGTTGTGGGAGGAGGGGTAGAACCTCAATCATGCTCAGAGCCCTCAGCATAGCTTAGTAAAATCTTTGTATCATTGGCTTCATAGAAAGTGAAAGAACAGTTTGTGCTGCAGAGCCACACAAAGGAATTCCAGCCAGTAAGTCAGCTTCGTTGGGGCTCAACTTAAGTGTCTCTATGCAAATGCACTCATCATGGGGAAAAAACAAGAGGAGTTAGAAATGTGTGCATG
>NW_010128745.1:73287-79163 GCF_000699245.1 Pterocles gutturalis | reverse complement strand
CTGTAGAGAAAGTTGCTCCTTTGCCTAGTAATTGCCAGACTCTGGCCTGGATACATTGGTTTAAATTTCCAGAAAGTACTGTGTTCCTTTTTTATGGCCGTCCAATTTAAGATGATTTAAGTAAACCTGACTGACAAAGTTACTCAGTCCCTAAAGGCATTAAATTTAAGCATCTCGGTATCTTTGAAACTCAGTCCATAAACTTTAGCTTAATTTTAGCCTGGAATTTCAGTGTATTTACTGACAGTGATTTATCACAAGCCTTACCTTGGTGCTGAAGGTAGCACAAATCTCTTCTATACACTCTTCCTATTCATTCATGTCTATTCAGTATCCATAGTATCAGTAAAGAATTTTCAAAGTGATGCCAGTGTTCATTCCCTACGGGGTGTTTATAAGTTGCTGTTTGATATAAATTGCATATTTCTAGATTCTGTTTTCTAATGGTAATTATTAAAAACAGATTTATGTATGACAGTAGGCATTGGTATTAATCAAAATACCATTCAAAATAATTCAAAATAATTTTCAGCAAATCAAAGAAGTAAGTCTGCAACTTAAAATAGTTTAGAAGTCTGAAGAGCAGTTCCATTAGCAATTTGAAAACTCAGATGGTCGATATGAGGGAGCAGTGGCAGATAACAAAATACATTGAGCTAAAAATGTCTCAACTGAAACTTCCTGCCACCATTATTCTATCTATTTGTGCCTGTATGTTGTGCATATTGTAATACTTTTAATGATTTTTGCAGCTGAGAGCACACGCAGTGGATGTAAATGGAAACCAGGTGGAAAATCCTATTGACATTGTTATCAATGTCATTGATATGAATGACAATAGACCTGAATTCTTACACCAGGTTTGGAATGGGACAGTCCCTGAAGGATCAAAGCCAGGTAATACATGGGCTTTCAAAGGGCAGGGGGAGGTATGCAGTAACATTTTGAAGGTGGCGAAGGGACTGCCTTCAGACCTTGTAACACTTTCAAAGGTGTCTTATTAGTGTGATGAGCAAAAGCTCAGGTACTGTTTTATTTCAGCTTATTTTAAATTCCCTTTTTAGCATGCTAGGATTAATTTCCAAAAGAAGAAAGTATTATGTACATAAACTAAAACAGATAAATCTTTAAGAATATAACTCTTAGGTTCCTGGTTTTGAAAATCCTATTTATAGTGTCACAGTTCTTACAGTTATGTTCGTGGTAGCCATTGACTATCATGCATGATAGTTCATTTACTTGACAGCTCAGGGCATAAGAGACTCCTGAAATATTAGCAGATCCAGTTCTAGTTCTGAATCTCTGAGGCTTTGGAAATACTGGGATTTTAAATCAAACAGTTTCATTTGAATTCTTGAGAAAACCCTAAATGTTGTTCACGTCTCATTAAAATTCTAATTGGCTCAGACTAGAGTTTGCACTATGGCTGAAAACCACTTCTTTAATTTGTCAGTAGTGCAAAGTGAATTTTTTAGAATTGTTATCTCAAGAAATGTATTCTCTCACTTTGCCCTGTTGACTTGGCATTTGAGGTGGAAAGAACAGAGGTCTCAACGACCTTTGAAAGAGTCTTATTTGCACTGATTTTCAAGCATTATCAGTATGTGCACCAATTCTGAAAAGTAAATATATTTCCTTTGGCCCAATTAATAATATTTTTTTCTAAATGTGAGGAGTTCTGTTGTTACAGAAATGTTATTTATGGCAGAATCGTGGGATTTCATTGTTTGTGGAGCTTCTTCAGTTATAAGTAAATCTGATACTTTATAAACACAAAGTATTTTTATCTCCTCTTATGTATTTTAATTACTCTGTTGGTGAGTGTTAGGTTTAACCAGTTTCTTTTAAGTATTTGTGCAAAGTTTACCAAAAGAAATACATGCTTTGACCATTGCTTGTAAGTGATCTTGTGTAATCTGAGTAAACTGTTTATATAACATCAATTATTTATCCTGCTGCTAGGAACCTATGTGATGACTGTTACTGCCATCGATGCTGATGATCCCAATGCACAGAATGGGATGCTGAGATACAGAATCTTGTCCCAGGCCCCAAGCAGCCCATCTCCAAACATGTTTACAATCAACAACGAGACTGGTGACATTATCACTGTAGCAGCTGGCCTTGACAGAGAGGTACGGGACATCTGAATCCCTAGGCTGGTTTATATGTGATATTGTGAAGAAGCACATTTTTTTGCTTGTAACTTACAAATACTTTTCCTCCTCCCTGGTCTAAACTTTTTCCCTGGAAAAGAGGAAACTAGGATGAGGATGAAAATTGGACCCACGTGTTCTGTACGTGTAGTCACTCCCAGTTCCATGGGGTCATGGAAAAGATCTTGTCTCAAAAGCCTGTTTGCTTTTAAGGAACAGGTACACACTAAAGCAGAGCAGCGCAGATGAGGACCATAGGTGCTCAGCACCCAGGCCAGAGATGCGAGGTGTTCCTCAGTTCCAGCCCTTTGCTCTTGCTGAGCTTGGTAGGCAAAGAGTGGATGGAAAATGGAATTGGCTATACATTTATTTTGGAAGCTCCAGGAGAGCTTCTGTCCTCCCTCTCTCCTCTTCCTTGCTCCTCACAGAGAGGTGGTAAATACTTGAAATCTTCTGGATGCTGTCTTGCTATATGTGCAGTAATTTGCTCATTAAAATTAACAAGGAAAAATATTACCAATTTTAAAATGTGAAAAGCACGTTCCTAAGAAATAAACTAGTTGGATTTGGAAACTGCACAGATAGAGACTGGTCTCAAGGCCTGGACGCATATTAAAAACCTTTTTTAAAATGATAATTTAAAATAAAAAAAATCTATCAGTAATGCCCTGTTCCATGCTGGGCAAATCCTGTTCTGTCTGGACAGTTCTTCACTGTGACCACCACCAGAGAAGGAGGGTGGCATATCCTCTGCTCTGGCTCACTCAGCTGTGAGATGGGAATAAAAATATTTCCAAATTTGTCACATGGACTAACTATGCTTTTGAACCACTTGAAAACTTCACAAAAGATAAGCATTATTTTATAAACCAACTATAAAATCCAAACACATCTTACTTCAACACATCTTATTTCAACTTCTGTTTTACTAACCTCATTTTAGCTCATTAAATCAGAAGGGTTTTTTTAAACTGGATTTGCTGTTCGGCTGTTAGCTGTTTACATATAGTTATTTAAAATGAAGAACAAAAATACTTTCTGATGCTCTGGGTTGGCTACTAACATTCTGATGCATTTTAGTTTGAAAGGGGCAAAAGCTAAACAGACTGTTAGATACTGCAATTAATTTTTAAAGTTTTATTAATATTGATTTCATTTAAGTTGATTTTTAAGAGGACGGTTTTGAGGAAAGGAAAACCCTGAACTTTACAGTATTGCCCTATTAAATTAAAAGAATGATGGGCAGCTTTGCCCTTCTTTTTAAAATCCCCTGGTCGTCTTTGACAGGTGAACTTTTGGAAGGACATAGTGATAACTCTGAGTTTTATTACTTAGTGACCAGCTGTACCGGAGTGATTTAACTTGGAAGAAACCAGCTGTCTATGGAGCTTAGACCCTCGCATTAACAGTTAGAGAAGCCCTGTCATTTGCCATCAGATTTCCTGATAGTTCACTGTACTAGTACCCAAATGAGTATTTATAAACATTTTTGGCACATGCTGAATATTAATGATTAATATTAAATCATTCAAATATTAAATTAGACTAATAGGAGATAAAACTGTTTCCTTCCCAAGCCATTGCTCTGCTTCCTTCATTTCCTGAGTCATTTCATAGAAGTCAATTAAATTATTCGAGCAGGTCTTCTGACAAGCAGGCTGGGGAGTGCTTTGTTGCACAAGATTCCTTGTGGTCCGGGAACCTCAACTGGGTACCCACTTCTGCCATTATGCCCTTTTCTTTAGTTCTTGACTCTCTAAACCTCTAATTAGGCTCATAAAATACTAGACATGATTTAAAATTCTTAAATTGTGTGACCCATTATTTGTGGGAGCATAAATGTTGTATGCATTTAAAAAAAGTGGTTCCTCTGATAGCATTCCTGATCTGCTAGTATTTTAGGTTAACATGCGCAATGCAATGTCTATACTATACTAACATGCACAGGAGGAGAGTTGCTTAGGTAGGGGACTCTGCTAAAAGCAGAAGAAATCTCTTGCTTACTATCACAAAAGATGCTCTTCCATGAGATCCAGCTGTTCTTATTTTTTCTGCTATTGCTGTGGAATTCACTTCAGCGTTAAAACATCTGCCTTACTGCTGGAGGTGCCGAAGAAGTCACGCAGGGTGCTTAAAGTTACACACTGACATTCCTGCCTCACGTGAGGTTAATTCAGTGAAGTGCTCTTTTATTTGGCCTGTGTTGAAGTGGAAAGATGTGACCTGATGAGGTCTGTGTTCTTTCCTGAAGCTGCCAGTTCATTTTCAGCTGTGTTGCTGCAAAGTCTCCATGCAGGCTGCTGACGTGTGCTCTGTGGCTTACTCCTGGCTGTTTCTCCACAAGCAGTACAAAAAGGAGAGCCACCCCCCGCCCACCCCTCGCCAAGTTTCCTCCTGCCTGGAAGGTTGTGTGCTTGTTGATTTCTGAAATTTCATTCCCAGTAGCTGATCTTCTCTATGTGAGTGCTGGGAAGGGGAAGAACAAAGAAAGAAACAAAGCTACATACATGCTGTCTTTTGCAGCACTTTTGGGGGCAGTTTTTAGTGTACTTCTTCTGTTGGAATTAATAGGAAGATTGTATGGAAGTTGAGTCTCCGTGTGATAATAACGTAGTTTCCTTAATAAAATTTGCTTCTTGGGATCAACGTGTTAAGACCCAGATGAATCGGAAGCACCTGCTGTTTCAATAACATAGAATCATCTGGCTGCAAGATTTGCTGCAGTACTGCTCTAGATTTTATTGCTTCACAATAAGTAAATTTTTTTTTTCCTGGATCAAAGTTGTACAAGTATTTCTCAGATTCCCTTGTGACTGCTTCTCTTGTTAGTGTTGTGAAGGAAACCTTTAGGATGTTTAATTTAAGCCTTTTGAGGGTCACTTTGCAAATATATTTTCCAAGCTAGAATTTGTATACATATGTATGCATTATCAAACATAAATATTACGTTTCTGTATAAATAACATTAGTCTTGCTTTTTTTTGAAGTACCATGGGATGCATATATAGTAATGTACATTTAGGAAGTGTTGTAAGGGTTCCTTTGTGAAAGAGGACATGAGCATCTTCAGTGTGGGAGATAAAGATTCATACAGCTTATTTTTAAAACTTTTTTTATTCAGTGGCGCGTATTTGCTGCTTGGAAGCATGCACAGCCGTTAAATCTCTGACGTCTGACATAGTGTCTGGCCAAAGTTTGAAAGAAAGTTTGACATCAGCAGTGTAACTGTCCTTGCTTCTTTTTTATATCAATATCCATAGTCCCTTTTTGTAAACAGTTTCCCCGAGAAGTCATCTATCATACCGCAGGCTTTAAGTAGTGGGAGAAAATAAGGTACCAAGTGTAAAAAATAAATGCTTTTCCTTGAGTATTTTTGTTTTGCCAGTGTTAGTAAACCATTGATGAAAGTAGTATTTCAAAGCAATAACAGCTCCTTATATTTGTGTGTTTTCTTTCGGAAAGAGCTGACTGGTCCCACCCAGCTCCCACCGACGGGGGAAGCTGCACGGGTAAATGCAGAAGCACCAACACTGCTGGCATTCCGCGGTAGCAGCTGTCACTGAGTTAAAATCAACTTCTCAGCAACTCTACACAAAAAGCATATTTACCTCTAATTTTTTTTTCTTAATACACTCTCATCACTTTGTTTTAAGCCTCTGCCCGGTTCGAGGTCAGGGCTCCTGGCCGTTCCTTGCGCTGGAGGGCTCCCTGGCCGTGCCC
>NW_010128745.1:0-73261 GCF_000699245.1 Pterocles gutturalis | reverse complement strand
AGCCGGTACCGGCCGCACAGGGAGGGGGGAGGCGGCGGCCATCTTCGCCCGGCGTGTTTAACATTTATGGAAATAGCCCGTGTGGTTGTTCCCGCCCTCTTTCTGCCGGTGCCCTTTCTCGTCTCTGTTAGCCTTGACATCTCCGGTTTCCATAGCAATCACAAGAAGTTGCAGCAGCGGTTTTGGACTCGGGCTTGGCTGAAACAAACCCTTGGCAGTTGCGGCCGTTTGGCCAGCAAACCTGCCTTGGCTCCGTTCTCTCAGATGCTTTTGAGGACTTACCCTCTTTCAGTGTAAACTGCAGTCTTGTTTTTCCCTATTTGAAAAGCGTTCTTAAATCTGTGATAATAACATTAGCTGGTGGTTTTGATTTTGAGAGTAGGAAGCAGGCACTCTGTCCTTGTCTCAGTGATACTTGCAGAAAATCAAGCAGTAGTTCAGGATAGCTCGATGCAACCTGGCACTGTATTCCCGTGGCACAAACTTTGCTCCTGTCATTTCGGGTGATGCTAACTAGAATAAACAGCATGATAGTCTCCACTACTTAGGGAAGTGCGATTTCGGAAACACCTGCTGTCCTGCTGTAGTGTTAGTTTTGTCTAAAACTTATGTTGTTGTCACTTTGTGTTTTAGAAAGTGCAACAATATACATTAATAATTCAAGCTACGGACATGGAAGGAAACCCAACATATGGTCTTTCAAACACAGCAACTGCTGTCATCACTGTGACAGATATCAATGACAATCCTCCAGAGTTCACCGCCATGACTGTAAGTACAGGGTGGGACTAACCGAAGGATGTGCATATTTATAACCCTTTCCTGCTTTTCTCATTGTATTCACAGACAGTAGATATTTATTACTTATTAAATAGTGTATTGGCAGGCAGAATAGTACTTGCAGAATATATATCCCTTAGATACGGTATTCTGCTTGGGCCAAAAGGCAAAAGTTGACAAGGGGATCAAACCATCACTTTTCTGGGTGGCCTCAGGTAAACGTCATTAGCTGAATTGTTAGAGCTCCAGTGAGGAGAGATGCGCTCCTTAATGTTGATGGATGTTCAGTATGGCATGGCTCTTTTGTGCTTCTGCAGCCAAGGTAAAATGCATTCTTGTTTTTTACAGTTTTATGGGGAAGTACCAGAAAACAGGGTGGATGTGATCGTAGCGAATCTGACAGTAACAGATAAAGATCAGCCCCACACACCTGCGTGGAATGCGATGTACCGAATGACTGGAGGAGACCCGACAGGTCGGTTTACCATCCTGACCGATCCCAGTAGCAACGATGGGCTGGTGACTGTTGTGAAGGTAAGAGATGCTTGCGCTTCAGAGAATTAAGCAGAGATAGAAGAAGTGGGAGAACACTGAGGGGGAAAAATGTGATGTCCCAAGGCCAGCACGAGTCTGGAAAGTAAAATGGATGGGCACTGTCTGTCTTGTGGAAGAAAGTCATCTGTCCCTGGGAGAGTTTCCTATCAGTAGTATGCCAACAGGGCAGTTTTTAAAATCAGGCAAGGTTGTTGAAAATGACAGATTTTGAAGCTTTGTTTGACAAAAGGTAGAAATTAGTCTGTGGAAAAGCATTTGCTTTGTATTTGTTGCTAGTACAAAAGAACACCTTCCTGTCTCCTGGCCTCCATTAATAGTTGCACTTGTTGTCTGCAGATTTTATGTCAACATGTTCCTGCTAAGGAACAGATATAGACAGTCAAGGCACAATCAGAGACGAAGAAGTGATAGGTGGGAGGCTACTTCTACTGGCTATTTTTAAAACCTCATTTAAATACCTTTTACAGAATAACCTGTCTTCATTCTTTAGCCAGCACAGCTCTGTGTTGAGGGGTGACTTATTTCAAGTGATAATAACAATATGGTTCTATAATTAAACCTGCCAACCTTTCCTAATGGCCCTCTGATAAGTGTCTCTTCTCTGAGTTGGCCTGTTCTGGTTTTGGCTGATCCACTTACGAAGTTAAGTGTGAGATGCCAGTGTTCCCATTTGGAAATTAAAACATTCACCTTAGCACCCCAATCCCCCCCCCTTTCTTTTCCTCCTTTTTTTTTAATCTTCTCAGTATCTAGGTGAGAAAAAGTTACAGTTTTCGTACAGCTATAGTGATAATTCACACTAGGGTTTTTTTTTAAGAACTGTCTGTTTTATAACTGCACTTCCCCAGAGGTACCAATTGTTGCATTGCAGTCTTGCAGCAAGAATTATGTGAGTGTATGGGCTTTGTAATTAGGCACATAATCATCTTTTTCAGATCTAGGAATGGCATCAAACTCGAAATGTCTGGAAAAGTGAATTTAAAAAATGCTTAGATTAAACTAAACTATTATAGATAGAAGCAAGCCTAAGATTCCAGATCTCTAACCGGTTTGATATAGCTTTGCTCACTTACAAATTTATTTTTAACAATTTCTACCCCCTCTACTGCCAGAGTATCTCAGTGCTTTGTTACATCTGACCTGGTTTAACAACAGAGTGACAGCATGTGGGAGCCTCACTGGAAGAGGAACTCTTTCCTACAAATGCAAGGGAATGATGGGCTTGTTCGGAAGGGGGCCAGCTCTACCATCTGAAATCAGAGGCTCTTAAACAGCATAGGAAGATCAGCCTGAGGTGGTAAATGGCAATTCTGCAGTCTTGACAGCAGCACTCCTTCAAGCACCCAGATGTGGGAAGAATTAGAAGCCTGCCTAAAGTTTTTATTGGCAAGGCAATGAGTTGATCTGACAACCTCTAATGAAGATTGGATTGTCACTTGTCACTGACTTCATACTGTCACATGCTAGCTGCCCCTGTAAGGTACAGGGTTCCTTCAAGGCTAGCAACAATGCAAGTAGCACAGTGCATAGTACTAAGGTGAATCAGGTCTCGGGGAGTGCTGCACACCTGTGCAGCACAATAGAGGAGCTCTAGCCTCCAACTGTTTTTGCTCCTTCTTAAGCTGGACTTCTGTCTCAGTGAGGAATTCCCCAAACTGAAGGTTGTCTGGACAGTGAAGGTGGGAGCTGTAGGTATACCAGCAGTGGGATTAGCTAGGATTTCTAGTGAAACATTAAGGGCATTGGAGTCTTTGATCTTTGGGACTAGGTATGGTCATGATCTTGTTTGAAAGAAACCTTCGTCCTCATAATATAGAGAGAGGCAGGTTTCTCTCCCCTGAAGAGCTCCTCAGGAGGCACATCTGCTCATGTGAGTGCCTGGCACAAAGCTGGGAGTTCCTACACTGTCTTCTGATGAAACTACATGTTTCGTCAGTTACCACTGATGGCAGTACCAGAGTAAGTTAATCCAAGGAATGACAAGGTTTCTAGCTTTTTTTGACTTCAAAACTACTGCTGCTGCTACACAAAACCCCAACCCATTCTCGTGTTGAGGTGTTACATTGAACACAGAGCCTAAAGAGAACACAGTCATTTTTGAGAAAAGCAGTACAAGTAATGTTTAAATATGTACTTCAAAGTAAAAATGTTGTTGTGTATCCATCACTGTTGTGAGTAAATGTTAACATTTCTTGCTCTTTGCTTTTCCCAGCCTATTGACTTCGAGACCAACAGGATGTTCGTACTTACTGTAGCTGCGGAAAATCAAGTGCCTTTGGCTAAGGGGATTCAGCATCCTCCTCAGTCAACAGCAACTGTGTCCATTACGGTCATTGATGTGAATGAGAGCCCATATTTTGTTCCAAACCCTAAGCTTGTACGTCAAGAAGAAGGACTGCTTGCTGGTAGTGTGTTGACGACTTTCACTGCGCAGGACCCAGATCGTTACATGCAGCAAACCTCTCTAAGGTCTATATAATCATTATACAGTTATTTAACAATTGGAATGCAATATACATGTTATAGAATGGGTGGGGAGCAAAGACACTGCATAGGAAATGACTGCATTTACTGTAGTACAGAGCTGTACCTATACCTCCTGTAGCTTTTGTGCAGCACTCTCTAAAGGCATTTTTGGCTGTAGAGAGGGTGACCTGACCAGCGTTCATAGATATGTAAACTGGGTCATCATCTAATGCTAAGTCCCACTTCATCAAGGTAGAATGAAATTACTCACCTGTGTTAAAGTATGCGTGGCATCCCAACAAATTACAGTCAGAGCCGGCACATGCTTCTGTGAACTAAGATAATTTGCGATTTAAATTAACCGGTTATTTTGACATGGTAGCAAAACTGTGTCAGATTTTTGACCAAATTTTAAGGGTTTTCTTCTCATTTATTCCCCAGCAATGCAAAGTGCTGTTGTTTTCCATGTAGTGATAGCTATGATCATAATTCGATCATAATTTGTCTAATGTGTAAAACTATGCTAAATAAAAAGAAGAGGATAAAACATGGAAATTTTAAAGCGTCCTTTCGCATACCTTTTTTAAAGCATGGTCACTGACTGCAGGGCTAAGGCACAGTGACTAGCCTTGGTCTAGGACTCAGTTTCCTAGCTTATCCAACAGCTTTTTTAGCTCATGTGGGGGAAACTACAGAACTTAATTTCAGTCTTTCCTTTCAAAATCAAGGTTCTTAAAATTTTATTTTTTCTTAATTTTGGTTAGCTGTTGCTGATATTTTGCTCATTTGTGGACATAACCATCATGGACATGGTAGCATGAGGACTTAAGGATATATGCGTTGTTAATGACCTTAGATAGCTTGCACTTGATTAATGTCAGAGGGCAAGTTTATCAGATAGAAGGGTGTTTTTGAAAGACACTCTTCTTTCAAATTAAGATGAGAAGCATGCAGTAAAACTAGGGCCCCTAAAAATTAACTTGTAAGTTAAGCGCTAGAATAATGCGAGTTAGTGCTACTCTGACACTCTTTATCCATTGTTATCTCTGTCCTGCTCTCAGTACTCTGTATGAACAGCTCTGTAGATATAGAACAAGCAAGAGGGATCCTTAATGAAATGTTTTAATTGAGTCTTAATATGAATGTTATATAGTTTGTGGTAATTGTGTGGTTTATACCAGTTACATGATAACTTAATGGCAGGGCACTTCAAGAATCTAAATATAGGACTGGTTTTAATATGTGTTTTCAAGAATTTTAGTACCAAGGCTTAATAAATGGAAATTTGTGAAATATTGTCTCCAAATTCCAGAACTGTGTTCAGAATACAAATTAAAATACTAATATTGTCTTTTTTTTTACAATGTTTATGTTAACAGATAAATAACGTATCTTGTGATCAAATACACAGGTACTCAAAACTTTCAGATCCTGCAAACTGGCTGAAAATTGACCCTGTTAGTGGACAAATAACTACTACAGCTGTTTTGGACAGAGAGTCAATATATGTGCAAAACAATATGTATAATGCAACATTTCTTGCTTCTGATAATGGTATGTATCAACATGTATGCTTTCAAAAAGCTTTCTTCTGTGTGGTTGGTAGCAATCAATACTGAGGCGCAAGATATGCTCAGAATACATCCAATCAGAAGTCTGTATTAGTATCAGACTTTGTATGTTTCCCAGCTACTCTGCAAAGGGGCTAAAAAATAATTCTGTGAGTTTGGAGAAAGGCTTAGTCACGTTAGTCGAGCTTACAGAAAACTGAAAAAACCTGCACAAGAGTGCAGTAGGCTGAGTGAACACACAGCATGAGCAGACTTTATTGGGAGTAACGTGTGAGGAAGCATTATTGTATTTTTCAATATTCAGACTACAGCAGTCCAGAGGGGAAAATTATCTTTTCATTGTCAGTTTGTTAATGACGATTAACAGTCTCTACTCAGAAACAAGCCCTTTGAGTTCAGCTGGAGTGCTGTACTGTTCATTGCCGGTGTTGGAAAAACAGGTGCAGTTAGGAACATTCTCATGTTAGAGGGGAAGACTGAAACACTGGGGCTATTTACCTTGGAGAGATGACAAATGGTAAAATTTTGCAAACTGATACTGTATAATGAAGCTAGATCAACTACTTCTTTTGTCTCTGTTCTGGAGAACAAAATTAAATGAAAGTGGAAGATTATCAGGAGGGGTGGGGGTGGAATGAGAACCATTGCTAATTATACTGAGAAATTCAGTGTCACATGTTCACATAAATGTGTGACTTTAGCAAGGTTTACAGAAGCATTGCACATTCGATATGGATAGCAAGAATGTCTAGAAGTAGTGTGCTGAAAGTCAGCATTAGGAAGAATTAATATAGTACACTTGTGGGGAAGGGTCTTCAAAGTTACAAAATAATTTTTCCAGAGGATAAACTGTCCCAATTTTGCACCTTTTTCTCTGAAGCATTTGATTTGGGCTGTCTCTGGAGAGGAACTGGCTGTCTAATCTGTAAAGTAGTTGAGTCCCTGATCTGTGGATCTGCAGTTATTTGCTGATTTTTGCTAAATATGACAGTTTTTCTGAGGACAGACTATGTAAGAATTTGTGTGTTAGCAGGAGTATTGACAGTGTTAAATTAGTTTGGTAAAGACAGTATCCCAAAACTGAGTTGAACACATGTACGTGGTAATTGAATAGTGTTGGTATAGCTTCAGTTAAGTAACTTTACAATTGGAAACAGGCTCAATACCATTTTCTTATTTTTTAAGGAATCCCCCCGATGAGCGGAACTGGCACACTTCAGATACACCTGCTGGACATCAATGATAATGCCCCCCAAGTGAATCCGAAAGAAGCCACAACTTGTGAAACACTACAGCCTAACGCTATTAACATCACTGCTATAGACCCTGACATAGATCCAAATGCAGGCCCGTTTGCCTTTGAGCTGCCTGACACACCTGCTAGTATTAAGAGGAATTGGACTATCATTCGAATTAGTGGTAATTAACATTATAGACATCTTAATAATTTCAAATAAACTATTGCATGCGCTTTTCTGCATTTTACTGTGTTATTTTGCAACGTACATTAATTTGGTTAGTGTGAATAGGAAAGTACCTTAGTGTAAGTTCCTCAAAGAACAAGAAATTTTAAGAAAGAAAAGATGTTCACAGTAACAAAGAAGTCTGTTATCCTGAGTGTCGTATAATAGTGAGCTGTACAGTAAATTAACATAGAGCTGAAATATGAGCCATTTTTGCCAATACTGTTTTAAATGCACACGAGTAGTACATTCTTTTTAAAAAGTGCCTTATTTTCACACACAGGTGATCATGCCCAGCTCTCTTTAAGGATCAGGTTCCTGGAGGCTGGTATCTATGATGTGCCCATAGTAATTACAGATTCTGGAAATCCACATGCATCTAGCACTTCTGTGCTGAAAGTGAAAGTTTGCCAATGTGACATAAACGGAGACTGCACTGACGTTGACCGGATGGTTGGCGCAGGGCTAGGCACTGGTGCCATCATTGCAATTCTGCTTTGTATCATCATCTTGCTCAGTGAGTACATACATCTCTTAATTCTAACTCTTTCGTTTTGCAAGTACCATCTTATGTTTTGTTCACATGTACCTTGACAAAGACAGGGGAACAATTAAAGACTCAAGTCCAAGAATTGTTGCTGTTTAGTTTAATGTCTTTGAGAAGTGTGAAAACTTTCTGATGGTAAAGGATTAGGAGTTGGTGAAACAGATCATAACTAGCACTTGCATGGCAGTCAAGCCCCACAGTGGGCTTGTGAAAGAGGTTTTCCATCTGTGCCCATGGGCACTCAGGTGACCAGGTTGAAGATGTTAGCCCCCAGACATCTAGTCTAGTTGGTGCTGTGTGATTTGACACCACCCACAGCAGGTAGCAGTGCCTTTAGGGAGTGCTCTGGTGTGTTACTGCTGTTGTGCTTCAGATTAATGTAAGTAGGCTATTTGATGATTTTGGAAAGTAATACATCACAGCCCTTCATGTAAGGCCTGACAAGCAGGCAGCCATGCAGGAACAGAAATGTGTATGTGTGTTTAAGTATTACATAAAGCTGTGCTAGTGTTTTATTTTTGTGTCAAGTGCATTCAGTAAGGGAAATGAGTAAACATCATGACTAAGTGTCTGTCCAGTGTAGTAAATTAGATGCTAGATCTCCTACACATTATGGTTAACTGATTTCTGATTGTGGTGGAACACAAGGAAGGGATTAATCTGTTCAAAGTACACTGTGCACTAGTCCAGAACATACAAAATGATGGAAAGAGGTAATTTATAAAGAAAAAAAAGACTATTGAGCCTGGCCAAGCCCATGTCTGTACAGAAGCACAGTACAATTATTTTCCTGTTAAAAGGTACTCTTAAAATGTTAGTTATTGAATCAACAGAGCCTTATTGAAACTCCCAAATCCTTTAAGATACTCTTCATGTATTGATATTCTAGATACATTGGAACTTCTTTCCATGAAGATGGTTCTAGTTTGAAGCATGCCTATTGTATTAGAAATACATTTACTCACCTTCATTCCAGCTTGTTTGTAGTTCGGTTTTCTTTAACAAATTTCAGTTTGTAAACAAACAGTGTAACTTGAAATTGTTGAGATTAAAGATTAAAAATATATATCTCTAAAAGCCGCTACATTTTCATCAACCTTTATTCCTCTTGCTTCTAAACATAAATGTAGGCAGCAATATGATCTATTCTCGTTGACTGCTGAGCCCGACTGTATGCTGAAGTGGCCTAAGCTTGGTGATGATCAAACATCAGAATTACTTAAACAGTATAAGTTGCTGTGCAATCTTGGGACATAGCGAAAAAATATAAATAATACAATATTTTTGAATTCTTGCCACTGCTGGAGATATTCCTTTTGGAATCTAGTGGTTTATGAAGCTTGGTCTTCGTTCTTTTCATGGCGAGTTTATTTTGCAGATGTGGAATGGGTTTGTGACTTACAACCTTGAATATGTGATTGATTTCCAAGTCAAATTGCCTAGAGTAGCCTGAGTTTAAACATCTCTTCCATAAGCTGCCTTCTGTCAAGTTTTTTATTTTAAAAGGAAGAAACCTCACGCAGAACAGTTAAAGTCAACTTTCTTGGCTTTTTTCTTTTTTTAAATCTTGGTGTTAAATTTGTACAATTTTCGTGGCTGTACTTCAAAATCAAGATGTGGTTTTGTGTCTTCCCTTTTTGCAAAGTAGTTCTAGTTTTAATGTTCGTGGTATGGATGAAACGCCGTGATAAAGAACGTCAGGCAAAGCAGCTCTTGATTGATCCAGAAGATGATGTCAGGGACAACATTCTGAAATATGATGAAGAAGGCGGTGGAGAAGAAGATCAGGTGAGGAATGATGAATGGGTTTCACGTACAGATTTGCACTTCACTCTGCACTTCCTCTATTTTGTTTCCATTGACACATTCTGATAGGTAGCTAATTTTTGCATTAACTACTGAGGGCAATAAATAATGTTTTAGAAGCCTGAAATATAACATTGATTTCTCATGTTGTTTTTTGCAGTACCAGAAATACCAATTGCTTGTCTTTTGTACGAGACGTAAGCCAGTATCTCATCCACCTACAGTATTTTGACCATATTACAACTAAGGCTGTTACATTTAAACGAAAAATAACATCCACTGTCGTTACAGTCTGTAAACCTTCTTCTCTCCTTGTCTGAGATCCTGTGGTACAGAATCAGCAGTGCAGAGTGCCTAACAATGTCTATTCCAAATATGACCCTATTTTAGTGGTGGGTGAATGCCTTTCTAGTTATACAGTAATGTTGGCTATTGACAGATTGGCCGCTACTGGGATTTCAGCTTGGAAAGTATTTATGTTTCAAGTAGCTGTCAGGGCACATCTGTGTTTATTCAAATACCTTTCCAGGCAGGTGCCATATGCATTTACTCTCGCATCACCTCTGGTTGAACCACTGCTGATATGTCAGAGGACAAGGAGTGATGTGTATATGCTAAGAATAGCTTATTTTTCCCTCTCTCTCCAAGTTAGTGAATCTCCAAGCAGTGCAATTTCCTTCCTTCAGAGGAGGTTTATTAAGTGCTTTATGAACATGACAAACAGTACATTTATGCACATTTTTAGTGGTAGAAGTAAGTGTAATAATTACGAAGGGAACAGTGCATATAATAGACCCTCAGAAGTTTTCCAGTAAAAAGCCTTGAAAAATTAAGTGTAATTCTTCCACATATCCCCAGTCATAGTCATCTGGCATTTGAGTTATCTGAAAAGTGTCTCCCTTCACTGGTACAGACATTTCTAGCTCCCCTCTGCTCGTTTGTTTGTTCATCTGAAATTTGTGTTCCCCTTAGTAATTTCCATGCTTCCTGCATTTCCCCAAGTACTGTTACTGCTTCCTGGCTTTTCTGTATAACTTTCTTTTTAAGCAATTTGTAAAGGAAACTTCAGTTTATGCCATTTTGGAAAATTGCTTATGTTACTAAATAAATTGAAGACAACCCTTCAATTCTGGAGCCTGTGCATGTGCTCCAGTTGTTTGTACACAGATAGTTTGAGTACAAGAATTGCATCCTGTTTGCGCATCTGTTATCACACAGAGGAGTTACAAACTAAAAAACATCTACGAAAACTCAGTTTTGTGACAATTAATTTTCCAGTTCACGTATTGCTAGCTCATGTTCGCCCACAATTCTCTGGAGTTCAGCAATTTTCATGTGGCTTTGATTTTTAATTATTGTCCACACAACCCTCAGGACAGAGTCAGTAAGGTTCTCAGAATATATACTGTTCATTGGGAAGTCATAGGTGATGCTAGAATAGTGTTGGGAGAGGTTGTGCTGCAGATCAGAAACTTCTAAGTGTTGTCATAACAGCATACAATGAGAGTAAAATACCTAATAGTTTAGAAACAGTGCTGAAGTCTCTCCTCTGTCCATCTTGTACTGTGCTCCTCTCCAGTGAAAGTGCTGTCTTTGTGAGAGGTATAGTCAGGGTAGCGTGGCAGGAGGTAGCATTGTGTGAATGCCATAGAGATTAGCAGGATGTAAACCCATTCGTAAATGCAGCCTTTCACCCACGGTGAATGAGTGTAGTGCATGCAGTGAAAAGAAAAACTGTCAATGGGTGGAGTAGCAGTAAAGTGGTAAGAAATGTGAAATTAGGATCATTTCCTCTCACAGTGAGCAGAGGAAGCACCTAGATACAGGTTTAAGGGCTTTACAGAAAATTGAGTTATTTTTAGCCACAAAATCCCTGCTTGTTTTCTTCAGACAAATGTTAAGGCCACTGTTGCAAATTAATTATCTTAGCTGCCAACCACGTATTTCAGGTATGCTGGTCCCTTTACTCCATTGAGCAGTAGACCATAGTGTCTGAGGGTCTAAAAGGTCTTTATACACTCCAAACGTAACAAACATTGTAGGAAAAGGAAATAAAAGCTCATACGAAGTATAACAAGCTTTTATAACCACTTTTGTACCAAGAGTTTTGGACCACCGTGTAGGCAAAAAGGGGGTAGGTTCTCCCACGGCTCCAAATTTAGGAATCTGTGGCTGAATAGAGAGCACAAAATTTCACACAAGTGCTTTATTTTCGGTCTACAATGGATGATGAAAATAAGTTCTTTCTTGCTTTTCAGGGAAATAATTTTCCTTTATTTCAGTTTGACGTTTTGTAAAATCTAATTTCTGCCTGTACTTAACTAGATTATAATAGTTCCTAGATTATAATTTGTTCTTGGTTCCCTCCTTGCTCCCGTTACCTCCTTTTTTGGAAAGAGGGAAGATTGTGTTTGGTTGGGTTTTATTTAGTTTTGCACGCATTTTATGTGAGATTTAAGAGCTTTGAATGCTAAGCTTTTAAAATGTCCCAACAAGTTCCCTACAAGTAGTAATCTCATTTCTGCGAACCGTGGCTTATCAAAGTACTGTGCAAGCAAAGCTGTGTGCAGAACATTGTGGGAAAAAGAAATTGGCCATAAAGATCTCTGCATTTTTTGTTAAAGTGCCAAAGTTGAAGGTGTTCTAAAAAAGCATGAGACTACCATCAAAAATCTGTTTTCAGAATGAGACCTCACAGGGTAAAATGGCCACTGTTCTATTAAAATCAAGAAAAATTATTTCATGTCAACCTTGCATCCACAAGTCATCAGCAAATGACAGAAGAAAATGCTCTACATCAGTATGAACTCTTCATGGTGCACTCTTCCCCAAAACCATCAGGATTGATTTAAAAAGCAGCTTCGGTGGAAGGCAGTGCACAAGGTGACTCAGAAACACAGAGCCATCCAATCCAGCGTGCATCTCATGCAGCAAAGTAGAAGGGAATGCTCAAAGCTTCATGTGAATCTCAGTGAATACAATATTTTAAAAGCTTCAGGTATTTTCATAATGTGTACCTTTTAAAATTGCTTGTATTTATAGCAAGCAAATTACTTAGGCCTTTTTAAAATCAACTGCTTTTTGGCATGAATACTTGAAGTTTTGCCCTGTGCAGCCTCCTATTTTTCTCGTTTGTCCCAGATGTGTAGGTGACTTGAAAGTATGGGTGGTAGGGCTTGAAGGTAAGTGATACAACTTAGGATCCTTTGCATCCGGAACTAAACTACTTTTAGACTTGTGGTTTTGCTCTTGGAGCAGTTTATTTATTTAAGAGAGTTTGTTTACTTATTTGGAAGCCATGCAGTTGGGTTTCTTCGTTGTCACAGCAGACCCAGAAACTCCTAAAGCACGCTCAGCATGTTCCTTTCAAACTCTTTGTACATGCGATGAGAGTAATGTCTCCTGCAACGAATTTGATGAGTTCCAAATTCCTCTGAGTTATAGCAACTGTCAACAACAAAGTGGGATTCCTGCTTGGTTTTCTTCTTTTTTTTAACTCCTGTGCTAGCATTTCCAAGGAATTATGATGTGAAGTCTGTCACAAAAGAACAGTTTATTCCATCATTAAGGTCTCCTGTTAATCCCATCTGAGGCCATCTTGTCCTGCTTTGTTCTCTCTGACAGACTGAATGCTTGTAAAGAAAATTGAGGTTCTTGAATGATTCATAGTCTTCCTCTAGCCTGACACGATGTACACAGGGTCGTGTGATCTCCACAGCAGTAGAGAAAAATGCTTTTAATTCCCTAAAACAGAAAAGCTCTTGAGGTGTGGGTCATAGCTGAAGTCCTCCTGCTCCCCACTGAAGAGCATTGTCAGCACCGGAAATGTTCTGGACTTTTTTCACCTAAACTTCTGTTTCATAGAAATATGGGCTGAAAAACTGGCTCTGCAAGCTGTACAGCACCCCTGTCGTTCCAGGCAGAAACATTTTTTTTGTAGTATTGTGCTAGTACATCGCTGTACTAGCAGAAGCTGGGGACAAGGGAGGAAGGAGAGGGGGCAGAGGTATTCCAAATAGAAAGTCTGTGATCCTTCTCATGATTTTGTTTAATATTCTCTGTTTGTAACAATTTGGCTACCTGGCTTACAGGAGCTGGGCCATGAGAGGCTTTGAGACAGCATCATTCCACAGAAGTCAGAGGGACTGATTTGGTTACTGGTTTGGGGAGGGGGTAAGTGGTGTGGGATTTTTTAGTTTTTGCCTTTTTTTTTTTTTTTTTTTTTTCCATCTGAATGTTTAATACAGCAGTTTTTTTTGGGGGGGACAACACAGACACTACAGTTTGCTATATTCTGAAATAGATGTGCCTAATTTAGGTACAAATTACAAAGCAGGCAGTGACTGTCTTGATTATTAATGGATGGCATGATCTAGAGCTTGCAGTTGTTTAGCAAACAGGAGGTGTGAGATACAAATGAAGAATATTCTCCCCTGACATGATGTGCTCTCAAATTGTGACACTGTTGTCAGTTCCAAATACCAAAACCTCAAGTTGGCCGAGTGTTAAAGCACTCAGTGCGTGTCTGCAGCATAGTTCACGTATATAGCAGATCACAACCCATAAGCATCACTAATTATTTTTTTATCTCATATCTTAGGCCATTCATGTGATTTACATTGAGGCATTTGGTGCATGACTGGGATACGTGCAGCATATGTCAAACTGATAACTGTGATACATTTTTTTTCCATTTATTTGCTTTTAAATGTATCTCATTGCACAAGATGATCCTCTCATCTCCTTTGAGCCCATTTCTATAGTGTTTTCTGGATTTTAGTAGTACTTGCTCATGCAGGTGATCCAGTTGAAGCAAGTTGCCCGAGTAAGTGGGTGGTATGCTTTGAAAGTATTGCAGGTCAGCTGTTTTGAACATGCATTTTAATCTTGCCCTCAGATCTCTTCAGCACAAGAGTTTCTAATGCCATGATTTTACTGTTGTTCTCCATAAGGATTCAGCTTGTTCCTTCCTACGTCACCTTTTCTTACAAGTGTATTCAGACATTACTCAGTAACTTGCTTCTTGTTGTGTTTTATTACACATTTATATAGAGAAATAAAATAGTAGGATTTATTTTAAAGGTGATAATAACATTACAAATATAAACATAATGGTTTCCTTTTATGTGTAGAGGACCTGAATTCTAAACAGAAGTTACTCCCTTATAGGAAGTGTAGCTTTGTTCCAGCATTTGTGTGTCATTGATAAAACAGAATTGAATAAACCTTTGGATTTTTTTGTGGTTTTTTTTCTTATTGTCATAACTTTCTGTATGCCTACATCTTAAGATTACATTGGTCTTGTGTGCTGGATCTTGTCATAAGCCTGTATTGTAAACATGACAATGATCCTTACCTACTTGAACTTCATGAATCCATTTGATTATATTTTATTTTCACCACCTTGAGTGTTATTCAGGTCACTTACTCTCACCTTCTAGCCTTTGTTTTGCATTGCATTAAGACTGGAACATATTATGTGTTTAGAAATCTTAACGATAATGAATTAAATAACTGTTGCTAAGATATCCCTAGGAATATACAATATTATAATTAGAAGGCAGTTATTTTGAGAATTGTGTTTGCTAACTGAGACATTAACTTTGTTTTTTTGAATGAGTGACGCATGTAGTACTCCTGTGGAGGAATTACTGTCATGCCGTGGTGAATCTTTATCTCATCATACAAAAAGTAATGTTTCCATAATTCCATTACAAAATTGGTTTGTCTTTTATTTTATCCTATCTAGAACCTATGCCTGTTATTGTGTTTTATCTGCAGCTGGAGTTCCTTTCACTTTTTTATTATTAAAAAACAAGCTACCTTCTTGTTATCTTAAAAATTATTAACTTGTAGTACTCCAGGTGCACCTATAATAAAAACAAATGGGAAAAGCAATATGGCAGAAAGCAATCAAAAAGTGAGTGACAAATAAAGAGCAACTATTAGCAAGGGTGTTTTAACTAGCCTCCCACCTGCAGCCTACATCTAATCAGTCCTCTGTGCTTCTCCTTTTTTTTTTTTTTTTTTTTTTGAGTCCCATTATTTCAGGAGATGTAAGTTTTAGGGCAGGTTGGAGTGTTTTGCAGAACTCAGGCAGTATTTTATGTGCAAGTTTCTCATAATGTTTTAGGGTGATTTTTGAGGGTAGAATGGTAAGATACAACAGAATTAGTTTCCTTTTTCTTTTTTTTTCTTTTTTTTTCTTTTTTTTTTTTAAAGACCTTGGCAGGTGGTAGTATTCAGCTGTGTAATGCATTTCTTCCCTTGCTTACCCTTTCCATTTTTCTATTGGAGTAGACAGTAATTGTCTTCAGAACACAAAGGCAAAGCAGAACATGTGTTTGTCCGTCGGTACTTCAAGTCGTAGTTTGCTCTGTTCTCTTAATCTTAAGCCAACAATAAAACTGGGTTTACATTAAGGCACCATCCTGTAAAAGGGGTGGGTGAAATGCAGACTTCTGCCAGTGCTGTTTTACGTGCATTTATACCACTGCAGCTGATTTTGTTCAGTGAATGACGCTTACAGCTCTCACCATCAAATTAAGTGATCTGGTGACAATTAAATTGATTATTTCTTGCATGAGGATAGATCTGAATTTTCATATTTCTTTGCAAAGGCTCTGTCCTTTCAAAAAGGTAGAACAGGTGTAGTGTTTTTATTTTATTAGTTATGTGTCCAGGCCTGTATTCATGCATAGCCAAACAGTTATCTACAAGGTAAAAATCCAAGTCATCTCAAGAAGTGTATAACATAGTGTAATGAGTGGCCAGAAAATATACTGAGAGCTCTGACATGACAGAGAAGCCAGATTCATAATTCATTAATGAATATGTCAGTCAGGTTGCATGTACTAGGATGTATCACTGTTGATGCTGGAGAAGCCGGTAGTGGAAAGCTCAATTTAGATGTAATATATTCCAATACTTTCACAGTTTTCCTATATGGAAAAAGTCAGTTCTGTCTATGCATAGCAATTTATAGTTCTAGGAAGTTGTGGCTTAATTCTGTTTGCAGTTCTGCTTTATAATGTTCCAGTATGCACTCATATAAAGCAGGTCTAGTTACTATAAAAATTTTTACTTTAAGTTTTTGCCAAGAACTTAAGTAGATCTTCTAAAATGCAAACAAAACCAGAGCAGCTAATCCAGGAGAAAAAAAAAAAAAGCTTTATAAAACTTGGAGCTTCTGAGAAACTCTATTTCCCGGCCTATCCCCTCATTTATTTTTTTTTTTTTTTTTCGGGGTTTGTAGGATCTGGTAACTGTCAGTCAGAAAGCAAGGTACTTTTAAAAAGATCTCTGCTACTGCCGTAACTGATGACTGCTGCATGAGGGATTGTTACTTCAGTGCTGTTAAATGAATAGCTGCCTGCCCAAGAGGAAGTTGTTTAAGGGAAGAGATTTTGAAGGCTGCATTATCTTGTTTCTCTGTAAATCAGTGATAATTGGGGAATATAAAATGGCCTTTTATTCTGGACATTTCTCCTATTCAAGTTGAGATACTTGGACTGTACTTCCAACTACTGTGTAGATGTTCTTAAAGACCTACTTTTGGGGGGTTTGGACCCTTCTGCCTACACACCTGGTGAGGTGGTTACTTTGTAGGGCTTGGCTAGCTGCTTCTGATGGTTAGCACTGTCTCACTGGCATCTCATGTTTTAGGAATGTGAGGTGGGAGCTAGTAATGGTGTAAGTCTGTGCTTAAAGCTAGAACTAAGTGACTAGCTAATAAGGTCAATGTAATCAGCTTGGGGGGGGGGGTTGCAGGTTTTTTTCTGAGATTGTTTAATTTCACAAGATACAACTTCTGATAAAATGCCCTTTTAGAACACTATGACTTTATTTTCTTAAGACAAAAGCAAATCAAAACCAGTTCTTCAATACAGTTGTCAGGGCTTTTTTCAGCAAGAGCAAATAGTGATGCCAGAACCAAAGAGACAGAAGTGCTGGCGGTTACATCAAGAGAGTTACAGTGATAAAGCATTAAGGTTGTCATCTCTTTAACCACTGATTATCTAAAAGGTAGCTGTATTGTTTCTTTCAGTGATATCAGATTCTTTTATAAACAAAAGGAAAGACAAGGATCGTTCAGCTTGCTTCACCTAGATCCCTGTCGTAGATAGAATGGGAGGTTTCTGTTCTGTGTTGACTGTAGACTTGGATGATCAGAGTAGTCTAAATTTCTGTATTCTAAAGACGTGAGTTTTTGCTAGATGTAAAATGGGAGCAAACTATATTTTAGTGGCCTTCTAATAGAGAAAAACTAATACTAGATTATCCCTTCCATCAACAATCTAAGCTTGTCCAGAAGTTTGAGGAGAAAATCTCAAACCCTCTGTTTGGATTTGCTTAAGTCCAAAATGAAGAAATGGAAAGAGCTGTTTGTTCTAAAATTGATGGAGATAGGGCTAAACAGCATAAATAAGTAAATAAATACCACTGACAAAAATTGGCAGTCATATGAGTTTTTATGCTCACAACTTTTGCTCAAGTATGTTTCCAATGGAGAGTCTAATCTTGTTCCTCATTAGTCCCTCAGCAGATTGTAGTTAGAAGCAGGTTATATGGAAAACGAGTGGAGCAAAGACAAAACACTGTTGACTTGTGGTCCTAAAGTGAAAATAATGACCCAGAATGTTGCTCCAAGCTGGCTGTCCCAACTTACCCCAGCATGTCTTGTTCTCTCTGTGCCATAGTTTCCCATTTAGCTGTCACTTCTGCAGTTAACTGTCTTAACAAACTCTGCTTGAGACTAACCTTAAAGTCTGTTCAGGAGCTTTAGATAATACATGAAAAGTTTTCCAATTTTTCTAGCTGTGAATGCAGCGTTGAGTGAAGAGATGGAATTTCAGCAGCCCTAAACAGCTTACACCCTGGCTCTTCTAAACATTTTTCTTTCTTTTACTTTGCAATAATTGAGTAGGGTTGGCTTTAGACAGAATGCCGAAACAGCTGGAGTCATTGCGTGATGCTGTGTTTGTACGGCACTAAGCCAGTTTGGGGGAGATGGTGGATGACTTGCCATACCTGATGTACACTTAGTATTGATTTTAATGATACGAGAGATTTGAGAGTCTGTGGTAATAAGCACAATGGATCTTCTCTTCCTGTCCAGACAGTAATAGACCTGCAAAATAAATTTTCTCAGATAGAAGGCTAGATAGTAGTGTCATAAATTACCCTATAAAGCAAACCAAAGTGGGAGTCCACATAAGGACACGTTCTGCACTGCTGATGGCAATCTTTGCTGTCTTTTTAGCGGTAGAGCCTAGAGATGTCTCAAACAATACATACACACAAGAGGATGGCCTTACATGTGAAGATACTAGACTGATTGACTTGATTCATATTGCATTTCTTCTGTATGACCACTAATCAGAAAGAAGTGTATGTGTGTGCAAGTGGGTGGAAAAAAAACACATTTTATCTTTATAAAACTGAAATGACCAGAGAGTCTCTCCTGGTTTTAATTTTAAATATTGATATTTAACCATACCTGTTTTAATTCCTCTGTAATGAAATGCTGTATAAAAGCATATTTTTCAGTTGTCCCTGTTGGTGTTTTCCACCTTCATCTTTTGAGTGGGTATGAAAAGTACCCTTGTGTTACATATTTACATGTGTAACATATTTATAAATTCTAAAAAGTACATTCTTCTCTATTTAATAGGATTTTCTGGTAGCATGTCTCTGAAATATTTTGAATTATTTTATGTAATAGAAAGGAAAAGGATAAAAAGTTATCTTTTCTCCAATTTACTTTTCTCCAATTTACTTTTCTCCAGTTCATACCACTTCATGGAGATTACTTATTTTTCTGTTTGGTACATGAAGAACCAAAGGGTGGAAGTTACAGCTCTGCCCCAAGGAACTTGTAATCTAATTAAAGCATATGAAACTGCATTCTTAGATCTCAGTGGAGCTGTGCCACCTTTTTTGGCTGTATATTTGCGTGCAGTCGGGTGAGGACCCAAGTAACAAATTAGGTGTAGTAGATTTGATAGTCAGTTACAATTCTTCCAACAAACTTACCTTCACCACTGTCAACAGACCTCTCCTGCTGTTGAAAAGTCTGGTTTGGGAGGGTCACAGTAGGCATTACTTTCAAAAAGGACTTAAATCCCTGTGAGGTGACAGCAGAAGTAAATGCTTACATTCCTTCCTTTAGGAGGCAGTTAGCAACCAATGAAGATGTCATTGTCTGCACAGACAGCGTCCGGGAAATTGAGATGATAAATAAGATTTTTACCAGAACAGCACAGCTGAAAAATAGAGACTGATGATGAAGGAGCTTATTTAGGATGCTGCTCAACTACTTGGACTATTTGTGGGGCAGGGTATCTGGCATACAGTATTGTTGGCATGAGCCCCAGTCTACTGGTAGTTCGTGAATGGCTTTATTTTAAGCATTTAAGCCCAGTTCTTTATTCTGCATTTTTGCCAGTGCCTTGTGCAAAGGCATCCTAGAGCATGACTACCTTCTAGACATGACAACAGTGAGGTGAATGACAATGCTGAAATGCATCACACTGTGCAAATAGTATTCAGGCATATCTATCTTAAATGCATAAGCATTCATCTAATAAAAATTTTTATATACATACAGATTGCTTATTGGAATTCATAGTCCTCTGCTAGCTTCATCAGTCTGCCAGAGTTTGAAACTCTGCAGCATCAAGTACTTAATGAACAGATCCACAAGTAATCTCTAGAAAGTGCTTAGAATTAAGGCCAAGTCTGAGAAGCTTTGTACTTCTTATGACATTTTCCCCCCCTTTGGTTTTCATATTATGGAAGCCACATGAAATCAGCAAGGAGTCTTAAACTCGTTCTTTGAAGGTATTATAAAATGCTACAGAGCAGTGCGCTTGCCTCTTTCTGGGGATGAGAATGTCTGGCATTTATTTGCTTAGAAAAATAAGAATTAGATTTGTCATCTTCTCTATGCAATAAATCATCATTACTAGGCAAAGTATTTAGTTTCTTAATAGTACTACTCAAATCCTTGCTTCTCAATGGGAAAACTTATGAGAAGCTCTACAGATCTGATGGAATAGAATCAAAATGGTAGATTCAGGGAGTATGAATGAAATAACATCCTGTTGGTATACAAATAACAGTGTTATTGACTTATTCTCAATGTAAGCATTACAATATTGAAAATAAGACTTCTGGTGAAGCGATACTTTTAATTTTCCCTGTTTTCCTCCTCATGTTTCCCCCTGACAGATACTGTTTGAAATTCTCCTAACATACTGTCTTTGTTTTGTGTTTTACAGGATTACGACTTGAGCCAGCTCCAACAGCCTGACACTGTGGAACCAGATGCCATCAAACCTGTTGGAATCCGACGTCTTGATGAAAGGCCAATCCATGCAGAACCTCAGTATCCAGTCAGATCAGCTGCTCCTCATCCTGGGGACATTGGAGACTTCATTAATGAGGTAAAGGAGATAAAAAGTTTCCTCCTAAGGTTTGAGAAGGTTTTATAGTTTGTTAATTGTACTCTGTATGAGTAGCTGTGTTGTTTGGACATAATAACTTTTTAAAACTTACTTAGACAATTAAAATTGTCTTGCCAGATAGAAGTAAATATGTTCTTCTAAAATGCAGACAAATTTAATTAACTCATTCAAACAAAAATGGGAGGTATATCAGTTAGCTTCTGTACGTTTGTATTAATTGTGTTCTTAATACGTTATCAGCTGCAACCACAGTATCTCCAAGCAGGATTATTCTATGGGTTCCAAGTAATAAATAGACTAACAAAATTATAGTTTAGCCTAAATTCATTTATTAATTCACAGTAATTTAATAATGGAAGAAGTTCATTTTCATTTTCTTCATACATTGCCCTTTGAATCCAGATAATAGTGGAAATTCAGTACCTTCAATAAGACCAAAAGAATTCCATCAAATACGATTAGCGAGCAGGGCAGCTAAATTAAATGTTATGTAAGTGCTTTTAATACTTATCATAGAGCTTTAAAAGTCTTTGCATGATCTTTGATTCTTCAATCTAATAAAGATAAATGTAAGAAAGATTCAGACTATATGGGATTAGTCACAGTTCTGGAAGAAATACTCCAACAAATATTTGTTTAATTATTTCTCTGACTGGTCAGTCTTAAATCACTGGTTTTGTGGAAATTAAGATAGAATGTGTTTCTTGTGCTTGCTGGTTATAGGAAATTTACCACTTAAAAGTAAGCTCTATTCTGTAGATGAATGGTGGTAGTTAATTATTTTCTCTAACTTTTTCTATCTTTTCCTTGGCAATTGGAGCTGGACAAGTATTGCAGAGAATTGTTTTTGCAAACGTGTTTATTCTTGTTTGCTTTAAGGAAAAGTCAGGCTAATATACTAATGTTTTTTGTGTTAGCAAGCTGCAGAAAATTGAGTTTGCTCCTTTCAAGGTATACAGCGATACAATAAGAAACCTACAGGGAGATGACTAGCAGGAAACATAGAAATATTCTTATAAAACATTGTATTTTAAGAGTCTCCGGGTTTGGGGAAGATATGTATTAGAGAGAGGTATCTCAACAAAAGAGGATTTTTGAATGCCTTGCACTTCTAAATATTACAGTTATAATTAGCTTCTGTAAAATAGTGGAGACACAGGACAATAAAAGGCCCACGTTGTTGGCCAAAGCAGCACGCGCACAAGAGCTTCCTTGTGATTCCTCATCCTTTTCCAGACAATCAGAATTTTCCCATCCTATTGTCACACAGCTGTGACCAGACACTACCTGCCTGGCAGGCAGTCAGGAGGAACCTATGATCCTCAATACCCTGCTTTTTCTTGTCCTCGAAGCAGCTATCAAGCTCTCTTACATAGCCAAGACAAGGAATGAGTCTGATTCTCCTGGAAAGCCAGAAAAGGGACAGAGTTTGCTCAGCCTCCTACAGTTTTAAAATTACTTAGCAAGCTGTTCTTGCAATACTGTTTTTCAGTAGGTTACCACTCTTGAAGATTATAGCATCAGTGTGTACACATGGAGCTACAGAAACAGTATGTGCTTGTCTTGATTTAACCCAGTATGTTTATATCACTGTAAAGACGAGCATGAAGTAATTTTCTTACTGCCATCTTTTTTATAAGTTATTTATTTCTTACCATTTCACAGCAATGTATCATTTTACTATGGGGCATTCCACCTAACCCCCTCTCTAGCAGACAGCAGCTACACAAAGGTTGTCCATGCTCTGTCTGTTTTGCCAGAAGTCTGAGCAAAATGGAGATTTTACTTCTCCAAAACAATTTCGTCTTCATTTTTGTTTTATGTTAAATTTTCCCATGGGAAATGTGATTCTAAAAGGTCTATTGGGAGAAAAAAAAGAAAAATCAGTCTTTCACAGTAGGACTCACTATTACAGTTAAATTTCCAAATTATCAGCATCCAGAGTGTAAACATTCAGGCTGCACAGGTTTTCAGACTCTCAGCAGAGAATTCCACTTGCAGTCCTAGCAAGATTATACCCAAACACATTGGTAAGTTCCTCTCAGTTTTACTTGGAGTAAATTAAATCAATATCTTGAATAAAACCCATACCAGGTGTTTTAGGGCAGTTCATACTGAAGATATGCTGAGCTGTGAAAACGAGATACCAAGATGAGAAAGGGCAACGTTCGTATCTCTTTGCATCCAGCTTTTCAACATCATTAGGCAAATAATTTTCTTCCACTGTAACTACAAGTCATACATTTCCCTTGGGCAGCCCTAACCCAAACCACCTGCAAAACTAGCCCAGTTGCCAGCTGAACAGGGAGAGGCTGCCTTAGAGTTGTCAGTATCTTGGGAGCAAAGTCTGCATTACTCCATTGGTGACAAAAGATACAACTCTTTTGGTGATCTGTCCGGTCTTTTGGAGGGCTTGGCCCTATTCCCAGAGGTGGTGTTCAGTGTGTTCCTTAGGGATGCTGGCCCATGTGTGGGAATTAGTGTAGTCTGTTGAATGCTCACCAGCACCTCAGACACACAGCCAGCATTGTTCAGATTAGCCTCTGAATTACTCCAGCTTTTGACAAAAAAGAACTGTATGTCATTGATTTCAGATGTTGAAGGATTTAGCTACCATTGCTGAGCAAGCATGGAGTGGTTTTTTTCTTCTTTTATTACAGAGCTGTAGAAACAAAGCCTGAAAAAGACCTAGTGGGTCATGGTGTTTCTTTCTTTCTGGCAGTACTCTATTTCTTCTGGTATATTATTTTCTAGTATTCATCAGTTTTATTAAATCTGCTTAACTCAATGAGACATTCATAAGTATTAGTATTTTGTAGTGTTCTAATACCTTCTCAATTGAAAAACAAGTTACAAGTATGATAAAACCTTCAAATATTTTTATAACACAAAGTTTAAGATAACACAGGGCTATGAACTTCTGAAATAACAAGGTTGTAGAAGTGCCTTATAATCAAAATGTGTTTTGCAGGCATAAGCTAAATGACCTTGGGGACTTTGTTTTGTCTGTTTCAATGGATAGATGAATCTCTAATTTAAGGAGGGAAGGGAAAAACCTCCTTTTCTTCCAGTCCAGTGTACAAACAAGTCAGTGAAATAAGTCATGTGTTATTAAGAATCCTCTGTAGATGTTTTCCATTTTGAGCCTTTTAAAACATAACCTGCAGAGTGTGGAGCATAATTAGAATAGTCAGGATTTGCAGGACACTATAAATTAGGCCTGTTTGAAGTAGCTTTGTTAATCCTATTTTCAGGAACCACCTATACTGTCCCTAGAAATCTTAAACAAATCATATTGTGGTGGAGAGTTTGTGGCTAAGAATATATTTCCAATCAATAGAGGACATAGCCAGAGGTAAATTAAATTTAAATTACAAACTAAAGGTCTCATCCCTTGAGGATATGGAGGACCCTCAATTAATTCTTAGTAAATGGTTATCAATACAGTGTACCTCCAAGCAGAGTAGGGTCCCTCGATGTTTTCACTTTTCTCTTGTCAAGTAAAAAAAAAACTCCAGATTTAAACAATTTTTTGTATTTCCCTGTAGGGCTGTGTTCTTCCTTTCCTCCTTGTCAAAAGTCTGCTGAATCTGATTAAGTAGTAAGATTAATGAAAAGAAAAGCATCAGATTTTGTAATGTTTCATGTTTTGAGGCTTTTGCTTTCTGCTGTTTGAGACAAGTTGAGAATGCTACATATACTAAGGAAAGTAACTTAAGATTACCATGGTTCCTCAGTGAAGGCACTGTATTTTCTCTTCTTCTGCCCCATTCTCTCCTCCTCAGTGAAAGTTGCCATGCCATATGTAAAAGCAGAAAAAAGTGAGATTGCTACTCAGTCTGTTCTAGGTCTCAGGGTGACCTTTGTATTGCCATGGCTCTTCTGTGACTACTTGCTGTGCATTGGTGGTGTAGCAAACACGAGGAAATGTGACTTAGTTCACTGTCTCCCAGCAGGGTCCCAAATGTGTACCCCAGCGATTCTGTTGTTGAATAAGCTTCTCTATCTAGTAAAAACTGGGGTTTTAGATCAGGAAATTGTTAACCAAATAACTGTAACAGCTCAGCTGCTCTGAGATTCTTGAACACATCTGGGAAAAACTGAGATCTCTTCAGAAGTGGCTGACAATAACCGTGGCAGCAAAGACAGCAGAAGCAGTTCTTGGCAGCCGTTTGTTGACTTTGTGGTTGTGTCAGTACATCAGGTTGTGGTACCACCAACTGAAAGGGGTGGTATAATAAGCAAAGAAGGTGGCAACGCTGAAACTGAAGAGAGGTTCATAAGCCAGTTTCACTGCCAAAGCTGATGTGCGGTAACTCTACCTTCAGACATGCTGTAGAAACTAACAGCGAAGTGGAGCAGTGCAATGGGTGGGTTCAGAGAATGTGCTTAGCAGAGGGAAATGGAAAAAAATGTTGTATTTCTTTGTCATTTTAGTATGTAACTTGCCACACAGAAAACTTAGTTGTTATTTGAAGAGTTAGAGTCTAAATTCAGTCATTGAATCTGAGGAATTTTTAACCAGAAGATAGGTGCAAACGTCCGTGAAAAAGGGGCTGCGCAGTTGTGTCAAGTAACATGACCCATAGCTACAGTCTGTGAATGAAATGGATTACACAGTAAGCACCACCTTTGAAACAATGAATTTGTTAGTGAGATGCTGCCTTGTAAGTCAGTAGCTCAAAAACAGTTTTCTTTTTAATTGCTATCACGATACCAGCAGCAAACGGCAGAAAATCCAACTTCCCCTTCAGAAAAAAAAAAAAAAAGAAAGATGGAAAGAGGCTGCCTGCCACATGGATGGCTGATAGGTATCAGAATTGCTTCAGTGATGTAGGAAAATGTTTATTCACTGATTTTTAATAAGTTAGTATCCCATCACTGGCTGGCTATTACTAGGCAAAACTGCAGGGAAATTTTTTTTGCTTGGAAACTTTTCCAAGCCAGCTTTCTAAATGACACACTGATACGTGGGATTCATACCTCAGCATTCCTTAATCTCAAGTGGTATTTATTCTCCTTCTCTGTCACCTGTGTTCGAAAAGCATGAGTGTCCATCACCCCAAGCAGTCTTAAACAAAGCTGTAAATACTATAAGGCCTGTTACTGCCTAAGAAGTAAGTAAAGTTGCATTTCTGCCTCAGCAGCAGAAATTGATAGGAAGCCTTAGAACTGTTTCCAGCTTTGAAGCTGGATAAGGGAAGTCTAACGCTTGCTGTTGCCTTTTCAGAATCTCAGATCTTTTGTCCTTATTATGGCCATCAGGATGGAAGACTCCAAAGAGAAAGATAACAAGCATTACCAATTATTCTTATCAGATAATTCAAAATTGCACTTCTAATGCAAGCTATTAATAACCTGCTTGATGATGTTGTACTACATGAAACGATCATTTTAAGTCCAAAATGTGTTCTTGATTAGAGGTCATGAGTTTGATAAATATGCTGGGCCTTTCCAACACTGATTTACAAAATTATTTTAGGTGCATTTTGCACACTTCTGAATGATTTTAGGTAGGCAATAAAGAACCAGGATTCTCTTCCACCTTACCAGTGCCATATGCTTTATTTAATGGGGTTAACTGTATATTTATTTCTAGAAGAAAAATCAACGTCCGTTTCCATTATGTCACGTTTAGACTAAACACAACTGAGAGTAAAACATGCTTTTCTAAAAACAGAATACATTAAATAATTCGAAGGAGGCACACTCAGCCCTTCAAATAATTGGGAGTATAATAAAAACATTATTTAAATAAATAAACATGAAAAATTAAAAATAGCACAAATAGCACTGGTTAAAATTAACAGTGAGCAATTTAAAATCTTAGCTCAGCCTTATAGAATTCTGGAAGATGTATTATCCCTTGTCAGTGGCTACTGTAAATCTTCCCAGGCTAAGCACAGAGCAATTGTCTCATATTCTAAAATTAAACTTGCTGTTTAGGTTTGGACCTGCGTAAGAAAACAGGGAAGGAAGAGACTTTTCTCTGGATCCTACTTTCTTTTTGTTCAATTTGTTCTGGTTTTAGTTTGAGTTATTCAGCTCTGTAGAGTAGAAATTTAAAATTCCTGAAGACCAATATTTGTGTGTTGATAATTTGAATACTTTGAAATGAGGAGAAAAAATGATTATAGTAATGCATTTAGTTTTGATGTCATTGTGTGTGTTTTCTGAAGAGCAAGTGGAATCTTATGGGTGGTTATGGCAAAGCACATAAGGCTTAAGCCAACATACAGTATTTTTTTCTCACAGCAGCCTACAGAAGTACATGAATTTTACAGAACTAAATACGGCTTTTGGCACATGCAGATGGACTACAGGCCAGCAATGTCAGTAGATATGTTATTGGCCACGTGAGATGGCTGTTGAAGTGAATCTTTGCAAACATGCCTATTTCTCCTTCCCCATCTGTGTTTAATGAGTCCCATATTGCTCATGCTGCAGGTTGTGAGCTATGTAGCTCTGAAACTATGTATTTATTAACCTTGGTCCTAGTGCCGTGGTGTTCTCTTAAGGCTTTGTCAGAGATATGCTTGCAGCTACATTCAAAATGCCCAGCACTGTGATGCTGGAAACCTGGCCATTCTAAAAGGAATTGAGATAAGTTCTTGCTGGAGTTAGAAAAACATGAATCCTGTTTTGAATTGGATTGCAGAAGAGCAAGAACTTGATTTTCTCCAGTGGCGACTGATAACTGCGCTGCGATATTCCAATTATGTTTCGCCTCTCTCTCAGATACAGAACTTTTATCTTTTTTTCTCCCTCTCCTTGCAGGGACTTAAAGCAGCTGACAATGACCCTACAGCCCCGCCATACGACTCACTCTTAGTCTTTGACTATGAAGGAAGTGGCTCCACTGCTGGATCCTTGAGTTCTCTTAACTCCTCAAGTAGTGGTGGTGAGCAAGACTATGACTACCTAAATGACTGGGGCCCACGTTTCAAGAAACTTGCTGATATGTATGGTGGAGGTGATGACTGAACTTCAAAATGAACTTTGTTTTTGGACAAGTACAAACACTTCAACTGATATTCCCCAAAAGCATACAGAAGCTAGGCTTTAACTTTGTAGTCTACTAGCACAAGTGCTTGCTGAAGGCTTTGGCTTAGGCTGCAAACCAATTTGGGCTCCGTGGAATATCAGTGGTCCAATGCTGTTTGGAAAAAAAATATTGAGCTCAGTTACACTTGAATTTTACAGTACAGAAGCACTGGGATTTTATGTGCCTTTTTGTACCTTTTTCAGATCGGAATTAGTTTTATGTTTAAGGCTTTAATGGTACTGATTTATGAAATGATGCATTAAAGAGACAAAATATGTTGGGGTGGGGAGGAGTAAGGTGAAACACAGTGTGCTTCAACATGCTTTTGTTACATCGCATTGCTTTTATTAAAATAAGGAGATTAAAAATAAACAAAAAAAATCCTCATGGAACAATTTTATTATCTGGGAGAGAAGACCATGAGGTGGAACAATGTACATTACTTCTAGTTTTAGATGTTAGGGGATTTTTTTTCACTAAAATTCTAAAACTTATGCAGCTGGTTGCAAATAAAGGGAGTTTTCATATCACCAGTTTGTAGTAGAATTGATTTTTTTTCCTTATGCTAGAATGTTAGACACATTTTGGTCTTAATCCATGTACACTTTTCTTTTTTTCTTTTTTTAATTTCTAGTATTTTTTTCCCACTTCACTGTAAAAAATGGTATGTGTACATAATGTTTTATTGGCATAGTCTGTGGAGAAGTGCAGAAACTTCAGAACACGTGTATGTATTATTTGGACTATGGATTCAGGTTTTTGCATGTTTATATCTTTTGTTATGGATAAAGTATTTACAAAACAAGTTGCAAACAAGTGACTTTGATTCAATTGTTGAACTGTAGTTAGAGTACTCAATTTTTTTTTTTAATTTTTATTTTTATTTTTTTTTGTTTGGGGAGGGAGAAAAGTTCTTAGCACAAAAGTTTTACATAATTTGTACCAAAAAAAAAAAAAGGAGGGGAGGGGAGTTGGCCTGATACTGGGTGGCACGAGTAAATATACAGTATGTTTTGGGGGTGGGAGGGAAGGGGGAAGGAGCTTACAAACTGGAGAGACTTCTGAGAACAGCTTTGCCTCTGTATTGTGTACCAGAATATGAATGATACACCTCTGACCCCAACGTTCTGAATAAAACGCTAATTTTGGATCTGGTGCTTGGTTTGCCATTTTTTCGTTCTACTTGGGCAGCCCTGACTATAGTAAATAAAAGTACGCAAAGTGCTCTTGAGTTTTGTGAGAAGTTATGTGCACTTCTTTGGCATTCAATACCTCTGGACTGAAAATAAGCTGCAGATAGAATTTGCCACGAATTTGGAAGGCAATTTCCCAGGTGAAAGAAGAAGTTATCTGTGCCTTTTCTTGAAATTCAAAATTTTCAATTCCACAGCGATGGCTAGCTCTTTGGTTTAATGTACATTATCTAAATAACAGAGCTTGCATAATTTTTGGCTCATTCTAGACTGCCAGTATGGTGATTGTTTGATTTTGCTGCGGGTTGCATAAATAAAATAAATTGTAGATCCTGGCAGTCATCTGCCACCTGGACTTTCTTACACTGAAGGAAAGACAAGCCTCTGTTATTTAGTGCACATCAGATCATGTCCTTCAAGGAGGTCCTTATGGTCATGGAGCTTTATGAAGAAGTCCCATTAGGAGATTAGTCATTACTTAAAACATGTTTCTAACCCATTACAATTATTTATTTGCAAACAAAGCGAGCGCAGTAGGTACAGCAGTTCTGCCTTCTTTCACTTGCAAAAATCTGCTCAGGTTTAATGTCCACATTTACACTCATTAAGGACCTAATTGTGAACAGCGTGAAGCTCAAACTCAGCAGAAACACCCCATTTCTGCGGTCTGGTGAGAGAATGGGAGCAATGGGAGGGGATCCGGGCTCTGGGGCTGGCGTAGCAGCCTTCTGCGCTGGGAAGGCTCGGTGGGCAGGCAGTCTGTGGGTGGTGCTTTTCAGCATGGTGACACTTCAGTGCTTCGTCAGCACTCAAATCATAATTTGCATAATTTGTGACTTCCAGAGGTAAATCCTGAGATCTGAGTTGGAGAGCGTTAAACGCTGAATGTGAGGTATCTCCCCTTCGCTGTGGTTTTCATGGGCATGTTTCCTTTCTTTTTCTTGTTCCTGATGATGCCTGTGAGAGTTGAGAGGTAGCAGTCCTCTCAGACTGGGATATAGCGTTTCGGTGTCTGCATACCTGACTACTGCGTATCTCCTGCATTTGTAGCTATACCTTGATGCTGTAACCAAAGCCTTGATTTTTCAGTAATGTGTCAAAATTATCAATGACCTTCCTTAAGCTATTTCCATGTTAATGAGCAATGTGGGGAAAAAAGATGTAGAGCAGGACATAAAAATGAAAATCTGGCTATGCGTAGTTGAGAAAGGAAACTTTAAAGGGCAGGATTTAAACTGTAAATGCATATTAAATAAGCGAAAGGCCACTTCTAGCACATTGATTTTCCGTCTTCTGTAATTTATGCAAAAAATATATTTTAAGCATGATAATCCTTTTTTTTTTTTTTTTTTTTTGGAACCAACATGCTAGAAATGCTAGATTACTTTTATTTAATTGATATTCAATGCTAAAAGATAGGGGGAAAATTTGTGAAAGATTTACAGTTTTGGCTATAGCATATTTTTTTTGTTAGAATGGAGCAGAGGTCATCTTATGTCAACACTCAGCTCTTTTGCACAAAAATGGGAGCTTTGTCTTCATCAGAGAATTGTCCAGCTCTAACTAAAGCTGCCTTGAAATTGTAGCAACGTTCTCAAACCTAGTGTTAGTTCAGCATTAGGTATACTAAACAGAACAAAGGGTAAATAATTTTTATGCATCTCAGATGCTTTCACAAGAAAAATCAATGAACTGATTCTTATTCATCAAGCTTCAGATTGGTTCTTATTCTAGAAATGTGCAACCAGCTTTTGTACCCATGACCATATGCTTAAATCCCTGTCAGGACTGCACTGGGTGGAAGAGGAAGACTGGCCTTTAGACCCTAAAGTTGTCTTGGGAAATTCTGGCAGCCTGTTTTGGAAGTTGGATTTGGCAGGGATAGATATTATCTCTGCCTTTCAGTCACTGTACCCAGTGGAAGCCACTGACAAGAAATACGGCCTTAGGAACTTTCCCATCTCTGCCTTTCTGCAATTTGTATTTCCTTTCAATGATAGTTCTTCATAGCCTATGTCCTTCTGAATTTCCAGGGCTGAACAGATGAGGATAAGCAAGGCCTTAGTCGTGGATGGATCTAGCTTCCTCTGTTTCCTCTGGGATTTTGAAGTACTGGTGAAGGATGTTCATACTCATCCCACAACAGTCTAAAACATATCGTGCTCCCTCCAACTAGTTGAACCAAGTGATGTTTGAGTTCTCACCTGGTGATCTCACTGGTAGTGACATGATCTTGTTCGTGCTGGAGCACTGTTACAAGCCGTTTATAAAGCTCAATGTGATCTTTCTGAATACAGAAATCCCACAGAAATCAGTTTGATAGGGCACACCATGAACACTGACTTCTTCCCCTTACTGCAAGTTAGTCTGTCTTGCTTGACTCTGCTTTAAAAAATGGTGATGGTGGTGATCTTCTGATTGCTTCCGTCCTTCTCCGCCCACCTTGTGAGAGCCTAATTTTTAGAAAGTATTTAGGACCCTTTGTCTCTTATTAATGAGTGCTCTCTGCTTTATGAATTACTGTTACTGCTTGCATTTCACAATCCTAGTATGTATTTTTAAAACCCTTTTCATAGAATCATTAAGGTTGGAAAAGACCTCAAGGATCATCAAGTCCAACCCAATTTGCAATTAACAGATTCTACTTTCCTAGTTCTCTTGGCAAGCCTGAGAGAATGTTTCTGGTTTCCTCTTCCCCCCCTTTCAGTTTGTGTAGCCAGCTCTTTTGCTGTTGTTTTCAGACCTTTGAGCAATCTCCTGTAACTGAATTAAATGGTCAACCTCTTCTTCCTTGAAGCTGCTGATTTTTTTTTTTCCTTCTAGTGGGTGAACATTCTTGTTGACTCCATATCTTCCTGTGTGGCACGCATAAGAAAAATTAGATTTTGCATTGTTCACAATGGCTTATATTTATTACTATTTCTTAAAAGTAATTTCTTTTGAAAGGCCTTTTTTTTTTTTTTTTTTGCTACACTAATGCATTAGTAAACCTCATGGTGGTATGCACTTATGTAATTTCGTGAAACCACCTTCAGGTGGTTCACCTCCTCCCAAAGAGCCTAAATACCAGTTCTGAAAGCAACATATTTTGCTCTGGGTAAGAATAATGAATAGTAGCATTGTAGAAATTACTTTTGTACTCCTGCTTCTGAAGATAATTTTTTTTTAATGTGGTATGGATATATATAGATAGGCAGATCTGTGGGCCCAGCCCCTCTGTGTTCCATGTGACAGAAGTTTGATTATTACATTACATTTGTTATCTGCAGTACTGCAGGGTGCGCTTATAAAAACCCAGCTGTCTCTGTGCTCCATAAATCAAAAGTAATGGCCAGATAATCAAAATTATGTTCCATTTCTAGAACATTCATTACTGGTGGCATTGTATAAAGCAGATATAAAAACAAACAGGGGTTTTGTGCTACGATGATTAGAGGGAATTGCACTAAAAATGTAGAATCATTACTGGTATGTTTTGACTTGAAGTTAATAAAGAACAGTTTGCTCAACAAGTTTATTTTAAGATAAACTGAGAAGTAAACAAAAATGAATCTTTTAGCCTGACCTAGTCAGGAAGCAGTCTTCAGTGCCCTATCTTTCTGAGAACTGATTCTTCCTCATTTGGGCACAGTGAAGGCAACCAAGAAAAACAACCGAAAAAAGTAAACCCAACCCTTAAAAGCTCCTCATGGTTTGGGGGAGGCAACTTCAAAGACCTGCTCTGCTGTCGTGTCTCATAACAGAAGAATTCTGGGCTGCCGCCGAGTTTTTCGATCTTCCCATTTTTTGTGTGCCAAGAATTCACACTGACTAGAGCCTGAGTAATCTGATTGCAGAGCATCTAAGTCCAAGCTCTAACTTTCAGTTAGTTGCTTTGGTGTTACCTGTTGTTCCCTGTTGGTATTACTAATTAAATATTTACTGTTCCTAAGAAAAGACTTTAAAGCCTAAACTACTGTTTGGGGTGTAAAAAGTTCCAGTCCCCGCTCAGTAATGGGGAATTGTGCCTTGGTATCTCCTATGCTGAGTGAATGCCCTATTATTTTGAAAACAGTCTCTTGGGTTTTGCCACAAAAATCTCTGGAAAGCTCTAGATTTTGTCCTGAAGGAAACTGATCGCAACTCCTTTGCATTTATTCACAAAATAAATTGTTTTCTGGACTTTCCCACTCAGCCTGCAGCTCTTTGAAGGCAAGATTCAAATGGTGATAAGGTTTTTGTATGGGATGAGGACCACAAAGAAACACTTTGAGCACAAGCCTGAAGCTTGTCCTTCAGAGACTGGAAGGCAGTCCTTTGCTCAATAGCAGTCCATCTGGTCACGTTCCCTTGAAAAATGTTGCTGCTTGGAAACTCAGTAGCATCAACATATCTACTGGAGCAATGAATTACAGAATGTAGGAGTGGTAGAATACAGCCCTTCAGATGTGGGTTCACATGCGAGGCTCCTGAGGCAATGGAGATGCTCCCATTTGGGTGCCCTCAAAGCAGCATTCGTCTCCGAGAAACATTTACGTCTAATATTCCTGCAGCTGTATATGAAGCTAAGCAACCTTGAATAACTGGTAATATAAGCACGAACACACTTGTTTCAGAAAATAGATGCTGACATAACAGCTCCAAGTTGTTATGAATTGTCAGTTGACTTCTTTTTTGAAAAATGCCCTTTAATGACTTCATGTCTATTACAACTCATTGTGTTCACTAAGGCGCTATGTTTGCTGAACTCTGGACCATCCTGTGATGACAGGTGATCCTGTTTAATGAGCCTTTACAGAAATCTATTTCAGAACTGAGTATTTGGAAGAGAATTTTGATGGCAATTTTGTTGGTTGATTCAAAGACCACTAGACACTCAGACTTTTAGTAGCTGTCAGAGGAATATCAGATCAGCTGCCATTCTAGAGGAGAGGGAAAACATCACTCTGTGAAATTAGATTTCAACACTGCTCCACTCATACATAGAGTAGTAAAAAAGCATATAGTAAAGTGCTAGGTCGTGAGCTATATGCTGCATACATATTTATTGTAGGTCTGTGGGCCACAGTCCCTGATCATTCAATACATCTGCACAGTGATGGTGATTTTACAAGGGCAGGATTCATAATCAGTGTCAAATAAAACATGAGGCTCCCCTGGAGATCATCACAAAGTTATTTGTCCCTCCCAGCTCACATGAATATGCTGTATTTATGCATATTTGTGCATCTTATTGCAGGGGAGATTTTTCTCCACCATTGAAAATCCTTGCGAATCTTAAAAGTGCTAATTTTTGTTACTTGAATATGACACTGTGTGGGATCCCACACACAGAAAAGAAGTGTTTGTGAATGTATATTTAATAGAGAGTATAGTGATATAAGAGTAGAAAGGGCAGATGATAATAGTACTCCGTTGACAACACTATATAAATTTGCACATTGCAGACGATTAAAGACACACTTCACGATGGCAACATCTTGTTGTGAATTTTAATTCTAAACAAAAGGGGTATCGCATTTGGAACTAGAGAAGTAGAGGAGGAATGGGCACTTATTCTGCAGTCATGAAGATCTGGGACTTGTGACCCCCCTCAGTGAAAATAAAATTGCTAATGTCAACCCATCTCTGGCAGGCAGCACCTCACATTGATTTTATACATAATTTAGTACAATAGACAGGCTTTTCAGGACAAGATGGAGACTGATATGTTATGGAGGCTAAATTGCTTCTCCCTTCTGGAAAAGAGGGTCCCTTGAGGCCACAATTTATGTTTAATGGTGTGACAGTCGGGACTGTGCAGAAGCAGGGTTACGTTATGGCTGATGTGAAGATACTCACAGTGTAGTAGTGGCACAATAAAAAACAGCCTCCACCAAAAGTGGTGTTGTTGTAAAATATCAAAAAAACCCTCTTTCTCCCTCTGTCTTGCCCAAAACTATAGTAAAATAAGTTAGAGCACCTTACCCATGTTTAGTTTTGTATGTGATAGAATCATAGAATGGTTAGGGCTGGAAAGGACCTTGGAGATCATCTAGTATCTGTGCAATCGGCTGGCAGGCCAGCCGTGTTAAGCCTCATCATCAGAAAAAAAAAAGCTGATGGGAAAATAGTGCAGATTCCTTGCTGATGCTCTTCTGCCTTTGTCACTGGTTGTATTTCCCAGCCAAATGAGCGGTTGTGGGATAAACACGGGTGTAAAACTGAAATGCATCCACGTTCCTTAACCGCCTGGGTCTGAGCTTCCGCTGCGGCTCCGATGGAATCTCTCTAGGGCCAGAGCAAATGGACAAACACTTTTCATGAAGCAGCTGCTAATCCCTGCCCTCATTCACACCACATGAATTTGTGTATTGGCCCCATGGTGCTTGGGGCAAGCAAATGTGAAATAATAAGCCTAAGGGTACATTTGCTTCTTTGACATCTCATAGAAAATCTTTTTACTCCAAGAAGCACCACCTCTCCCAAACAGCTGGTGCACAGCTCTCATCGTGGTGCCCTGGTTTTGGCCATGCAGACGGCCAGTCTCTAGCGACTACACACCTCGTGCGTGGTCACAACTGGAACAGAATAAACTTCTGTTCCTGAGCTGGATGTCCCCGGAATTCCCACTTTGCCAGAGAGGTCTGTAATTTCAAAGTATGAGCAAAAATATCTCTGCTGTTTGGGAACAATAGTAGCTAAAATCCATTGTTGTGTCTTATTTTGTTTTTTTTTTGTTTATGTGAGTCAGTGATGAACAGTCTATATTCATTGATGGTATACAGAATTCAGTACATGTAAGAAACTATTCTTACAGTGTAATCAGACAATTAGATGTTTTGTCACTGTCTTGCACTGTTTAGTGTAAAGTACTTTGAATGACAATATGGCAGCTCTTTCCAGCAAACTTTACAGGCTGCTTGTTACAAGCTGCGAGATAGCTTAAATTGGGTGTCCTGAGATTTACCACAAGGCGGGTAATAACCTCAGTACAATAGCAAGAATCTACATCTTTTCACTTGTTTTCAGTGTTGTAAATAAAGGCTAATTTTCCAATGAACTCACTCTTTCTCAGTGATCAGGTTTACCAAAAGAGATACAACCTGCTCCCATAATTTCTGCAGACTCTGTATAGGCAAACACATCAGTGATCCAAGTGGCACTGTGTGTGAATGGGGGTGGGGGCTGGCAGAGGAGAACTACGTTTTGAAATAACAACATGAATTTTATTGAAACAGCAATGAGGTGTTTGCCCTTTTGTTTAGCCTTTATGATACCAAATAGAAATTATTTGGCTTGCCAGTCAGACCTAGAAATGAGGAGGGGGAAAAAAACAGCTCAAAACCTTAGTGTAATTTTGAGTCAAATTATGTTTGGATCAAATTCAATGCAATTTATTTTTATATACTGTCCTCCATACAGAGTATTACAAAACAGTTTACAGAGAGAGTCAATCATCACAAGCTAAAGGGAAAAGGAAGGTTTTAAAAGCAAGAATAATTTGGTAGCTGGGAGGAATCATGAGATTTTTTTATTGGAGTTCTGAGAGAAATGAGAAAAGTTCTAGGTAAAATATTGGGTTTTTTCTGTCTTTTTGTACACAATATATAGTATTCAGTTGTGTCAGAAAATAACACATTATTTTTAATGACACCAGCTCTGAATGGCTCATCTTGTCATAGGCATGTCGGTGTCACCCAACCTCAGATCTGTTCCAGTTCAGCTCTGAATAGTAGCCGCACGGGTTTCTTGCCATAATTAGGAAACAGTATTGCTGAGACAGAGCTTCATGATAGTTTCTCTTTTGTTATTTTTTTTTAATAAAACGTTGTATCCTCAAAATATGATCACCTTGGTCCATTTTGAGGTTGAGTTTAAAAAAGGCTAGAACAGAATGCTGTGACAGTATTCTGGTTACATGGATGTGAACACACGCGCATACACACACATATGCAATATATTCTACCATTTAATGTTCCATATATTGGGACACAATCCCCTATCACTTATTTCAGTTTTGCATAGCTATTGAAAGCATTCAGGCTAGGCTAATTTACACTAGCTGAGAATTTTATCAACTTAATTTGCTTTATATTTACAGGTATCAGTCAATCAATCAGTAGTTCTGAGTGTGTGGTTTTAGTGATGCTGGATGTAGAAGGGCCATCACAGTAACTGAGTTTAGCCCTGGGATGATGGGTATCCATGGAGTCAGCAGTCCCAAGGCTGACTGCCCCTCCAGACTCTCACGGGCACCCCAGTACACAAAGTGATTTCAAAATACTCCAGGCAAAACAATTTTTGCCTGATGGCTCTTCTTTAGCTGAGAAAGTCCTTACCCAAAAACAAAAAAAAAAAAAAGAAAAGTAATCCCTGTATCACTGTATAACGTTCACTGAGAGGTCTTTGTCTTACTGTCTTACACTGACAGCTCAGCCTGGAATATACCTCAAGATACAATAGGGAAATTGATGTAATTTTTTTTTATTATTTATTTGGCTTGCACTAGGCATGAAATAGCCCCAAAGCTCCCAAGCAGCACATTACTGGACCATAATTCCCAGCTTAAAAGCTTAACCAAGCCAATCATCTGTTGCCGGTTAAATTCTTCAAATTCTTCCAACAGTTGTGTGTATGAAGTGTTCTGTTAAAGAATGTGATCCATGAGTGTCAGCCTGACAGGGGGGCACAGTCCTACCATAGCGGCCGCTTTCAGGAAGGGAAAGGAGGTGTGAAGTAGTAGGGGTCAATTACAGCCCCACTGCAAACTGAGGAAAGGAAGGGGAAGGGAAGAAGTGTAAAGCTATACATACTGGTGGGCGTGTAGCAAGGCAGGGTGCTGCCTTTTAGATAGCAATTGTCCACAATGCTCATTGCTGAGCTGCTTTATTTCCATGTGTGAGTTGGAATGTGCTTTATTCTCACCAACTGGAAGTATGTGGTAACATATTGCAGGAAAAAACTATTAGTCTAGCTCACGGAAGAGGCAAGGAGATGCAAAATGCTTTTTCTGTAATGTGGGTGATATGAAATGCTTTTGTCATGCATTCATTAACGGAGTAATTTTAGGAAATGCTGACTCTAGGGGATGCTATGCCTCAAGCTCCCTTCAAGAATACTTTTAAAGATTATTGTGATTCCATTCATCACTTTTCTAAATGATGACCTCTAGCCACATAGTTTTTACACAAGTGTAACTTCACAGACCTTGATATTCATGCTCACTACTGCGAGGCAGAAGTTGAGCCTATGACTGTCCCTGTAAGAGAATGATGGTGGCCCAAGACTTAGATGGTTTGTGATATTGTGTTACAACACTTGTGGGTTATTGTAACACCAGTTTCTGGATATTAAATCTTTTTGTAGTTCAAATATTTTTTTTCTGCTGAAAGCGATGCTTGCCTCACCCTCCAAATTGCCCTTCAGCCTGAAGGTGCTAAGATTTTTTTTCATTCACACATTTTCACTTTAAAATATGGGTGTTTATTGCTAAAGTTTGCAGTGCTTGGGAAACAAAAAATTTTGACTGTAGAAATCAAATAAGAGTATGCCTACAATGAACTTTTTAGTTCAAAAACTTCAGAAGTTTACCGCTGCCTCATATGTGCTCTGTGGCCACCCAGATCTTCTTGTAAGACCAAAGATGCACAAATAAGCACAGGATACCTCCATTCATTTCTGCTGCCAATTTACTCTTCTGATGTTTCAGCTCTCACTTCTCTGTTTCCTGTGATTTATTTTGTTTTCATACTCATGAACTTCCAGCTTTATCTGATGCATCCAGTCCAAACAGGTCCTTAGGAAGCTGGTAGGGCTGTGAATTAGTTATTCAGAAAGCCAGTCCTTCTTGGTTTAATGAGTAAACAAGACATTAATGAACTGGCTCTTGTTCTCAGCCTTCTACTTTTCTCTTAAGATTCAGCTCACAGTATTTTGATACCAATGACAAAAAATCAGGTTTCTGAGATTTTCAAAGGTGTCCTTGATGTCCACTACATTCCAAGCTAAATACTCTTCTGAAGTTTGAAAAACAAACAAAAAAAAAAGTATTGTGTTTATGTGACACGGTTTTTGTAGATAGGGGGCTGCAGGGGTGGCCTCTGTGAGAAGAGGCCAGCAGTTGCCCCTGCATCAGACAAAGACACTTCCAGCCAGCTCCAAAACAGACCTGCTGCTGCCCAAAGCTGAGCCCCTCAGCAACGCTGTTGGCGCCTCTGTGAGAACATATTCAAGAAGGGTAAAAAAACTACTGTGCAGCAGCTGGAGAGAGAGAGAGGAGTATGAACAATGTGAAAGAAACAGTCCTGCAGATACCAAGATGAGAGGGGAAGGATGGGGAAGAGGAGTTGCTCCAGGCACCGGAGCAGAGACTGTCCTGCAGCCCATGGAGAAGATGGTGGTGAAACAGGTTGTCCCCCTGCAGCCCATAGAGGACCATGGCGGAGCAGGTGAACGTGCCCTGAAGGGAGTTGCAGTCCATGGAGAAGAGCCCTTGCAGGGGCATGTTTTCTGGCAGACGCTGAGGCCCACGGGGTACCCATGCTGGAGCAGTTCTTGAAGAACTGCGGCCCATGGCTGGGACCACATGCTGGAGGAGGGGAAGTGTGCAGAGGAAGGAACAGCAGAGAAAAAACATTATGGACTGACCACAACCTTCATTCCCCATTGCTCCCTCCCCACCTCTTCCTGTAGAAGAGTCAGGAGTGAAGAAGTGAACTTGAGCCTGGGAAGAAGGAGCGATGGGGAAAGGTGGTTTAGTTTGTCTTTGTTTCTCACTATCCTACTCTGTTTTCAATTGACAATAAATTAAATTCATTTTCCCAGAGTTGAGTCTGTTTTGCCTGTGACAGTAATTGGTGAATGATCTCCCTGTCTGTATCTCACCTCTGTCTTATTTTCTCCCCGATCTGTTGAGGAGGGAGAGTGAAAGAGCAGCTGGGTGGGCACCAGGTGGCCAGCAAGGTCAGCCCACCACAAAAGTGTATAACCAATAATATTTGAGTGGCAGTATCACTGCATCACTAAGTTTTCAAAGCATATATAGAAACAAGCACACACACTCATCCCTTAGTTTTCTCAGCTCTGTGCAGCACAAATAGTGAAATACCCTAGGAATTTTGAGAGAGGAGAGAACAGAGAAAAAAAAAAAACAAAAAAAAAACAACAACAAAACCCCCAAAACCAAAACCCTGAAGGGAAGCTGATTAAACAGAACAAGGGGATTGAATAGGTTTAAAAAAAACAGCAAGTGGTTTAGAGCTGTAATGAGGAAAACAAGCCTCTGTTTCAAAAGCAACTGCTTTCTTGTCCATTTACAGGATAATCAATATCTCATCCTAAAACATCTGTGAACAGATATAAAAAAGAAAGAATGCTTTATTCTAGAAAAGATTTGCTGACCAAGCCGAAGCTCCATCAGAAATGGAAGCATAAATAACTACAGAATATTGATAATGATTCTTAGGGAAAAAAAGCTGAATAAACAGCACTGAATAAAATATAAAATTGCATTTCATCTTTCTGTTTTCTTGTAAACCTCTGTGCTAGCAGATATGAACAGTGTCTGCCTCTAGCATTTGATCAGAATTCTTTCTCAGTCAGCCTTTTTTTGTTTCCCACCCTTATTTTAAGCATAGTTATCAGGTTGATAAATATGTGCGTCAAGCATAACATTAGCAGAGCCTGTGTTCTGAATGACTGGGGGATTGGTGCTTTTAGGGAACAGAAACAATTTAGGACCAGGAAATGAACATGTTTCATTGAACAGATTATCTTTTGCACCTAATAATAGTTCATATCAAATACCATTCTTGTGAAAGATAGAGACCAGCTTGCACACTCTCTGGAAAAAAAGAGGGAAAGTGTTCCCTACAGTACTTGCATATTATGAAATCAATTTTGCCTTAAAGGACACTTTTCAGAGGAGTTTCAGTCCTAAAGTAGGTCTGTAAATTGCTCTCCTCCTCATATATTTATATCGTGGTGAGCAGTACAAGGATCCAACAGCGCTCCCATTTCAGGCCCTCTGTAAAATTAGGCTTAAACTCACAGTAGTGATAATGGACAGGGAATTGGACAGATCTGGAGAATTTTTGTCTTGAAAGTTCCAGTTAGACCCTATAATAGATATGCCAGCTTAAGCCAAGCGTCTGACCCTCAGGTAGGTCAAGGTACTTTCTGTTTGCAGCTCCATTATAGGATGCTGGTCAATCTGCTTTTCTGCTCCATGAACCAAGGCTCACTTCCCACACCAACACTACTAAAAAATATCTTCTCCTCCTTAGCACCACAGACTTCCTTGAAGGCAAGCTTAGCTTTGGCACCTTTAGGAACTGTTCAACCTGCTGCTTGCGAGCCTATCAGGGAATGACAACTTTATTGCAAAGAGGAAAAAGATGAGCTGTCTGAAACAACGTGCTTCATGCAATGAGCTCAAATCCTGTATGAACCTGATGCTGGACACCACGGTGGGCTAAGCAGCAGATACCTCCATGTTTCTCATGTAGTGCTCCTTCCCTCTGTTTTTTGTCATGTCAGATCGGCAGTGACAACCGCTGCTCAGTAAGTGCCTTCCAACCCCCTTGGTGCCTAAATCACCTAAATCCCTTGGTGCTTCATCACCCTTGGTGATCTTGTATCTAAAGGCTTTAAATAGTCCTGCTGCAAAGCCTTGGACAGACCTCAGTTGCAAGTCTGGAAAAAAAAAAAGCATTTTGATGTACTAAAGTCACATGCAGGACTGGTGTTTGGAAGGTTTTTGCATCTCACTTTTGTGGATAAGGACATAGGTACTTCGGTGAAGCAATACTGTGCATTCTCAGCCACCATGAAGCTGTCTGCAAGCTTTTACACCTGATTTAAAGATTTGTAGTGTGGTATAGGAGCAAGCAGAATATGCAGCAATGCTGGCCCTGCTCTGAAAGTTTTTTTAAATCTATGTAGGTTACATTCTGAAGCTGTACACACTTCTGTTGCCTGTGCAACCATACAGATGATGTTACTGAACATGTTTTCCAATTATCCAACTTCTGTGGGAACAGAAGGTCAGCAGACCATTCTAGATAAATATTTTTGTCACCTTGTGCTTGATAACGAAGCTTGCCAAAGGGTAAACAGCCGTGATTTCATCATCAATCTTGGAATGACAGGGTTCTCAAGTGCATGGAGCTCATGGCATGTTGCTTCAATGATAGGAGCTGAAGACAAGCATTGACAAATGGAAGAGAGGATGATATTTTGATTGATCGTTTGCATAGGAGCTTATTGGTGAGTCCTGGGAACTTTGATAAGATGCAAAGATGAACATATAGAATTTGAACTCAAAAATTTATGTTTCTCTTGCAGCTCTGGGGAGTTATGTGGATGGAAGAGAGTTCTGAACAGTACAAAATGACTTTAAAGTCCTAAGAAAGGAGTAATTCGAAATGCAATAATAAACTAATTAAGCACTATGAGAAATACAGTGAAACTAGCACTGAGCACTGCCTCCCACAGGCAACCCACTGTCTTAAATAAGCACTTACATAATCCCCATGTGGATTTTGGTACAATTTTGTCTGACCTTTATTTAAAGACCACCAACAGGGCAATTGATTATGGTTGGTCAACCTGTGTGAATTGGCTTTAACCTGGAGTCAGTTCTCTTTATTTCTTTGCCTACTTTATTCCTCCTTATTTTTAAATAGTTATCCCTTTAGGGGATTTTTTTCTTCATCAAAATCTGTTGCATTTTTCTATCCTCCTGTGCTATTGGTCTCTTGTTTTCTTCTCTCCAAAGCTTTTGTAGCCAACTCCTGATATTTAGAAGTTTTTCTTTGCATGAATCAGCTTTTAAAACCCAAATCTTTGGTGGCTCTCCTAAAAATCAATGTAATACCTATTCAAAAAATACAGGATGGGATTCACTCCCTGTATTTACACAGTCACATTCAATTTATCTTGGGGGAGGAATTTTTTTTTACGTAATCTTAAGTGTCTTCCCCTAGCATTACCACCATATCTGTGCCAAGAGTTGAGTAGAGAGATCGATCAAGATACGGGATTTCATTCTTGAATGCACAGTTCTGCCTTTTATAGCCTGCTAGATCTGTACTGTTGAATAAGGACTACAAGATCAGATTAGTCGAACTGAAAACGTAGGCATAGCTGTGCATGGCCAGTGCAGTCATTCTCTTCCTGGATTTCTCCCCTCTTTAAAAGAAAAAAGGATGGTCCTTCCCTCCAATATCAGATATTCTTACAAACTTAAAAAACTGCTGCTGACAACTGTAGCCACCACACACAAAAAAGATCTGTCAAAAGGTAAGAGATTTTGGAGTAGTAGTTCTTCATCTCTAATTCATACCTTTAAAGAAGAGGGTTACATGCAGCTGTCAAAGACATGAAGATTTGGAAGGCCCTTTTTTTCCCTCCCACATTTAGCATATGCTTTAACCATGCATGAGACTTTTCCAGGGTGGAGGGAACAAGAGAGGAGGATGGGCAGCAAGAAGGCAAAATTTTCTTCCTTTCTAAGATGCAATCTGAAGTGATTACAGAAATACTCATGTTCTCTGTACGTATTTTTGAAGATAAGACTTGTTCATATCAATCAAAACAGAGTGGCAGCAGCAGAGTGAATTTGCTTCAAGTCGTTCTGCTTTCCAGAATCTGATGCAGCCCTTTGATATGTTTGTTCAATTGTAGAGGGGCCCTAATGTCACAGGCACAGCTGGTTTCCCACTCAGCTACCACACACGACAGTGGGGGGCTCTCCTCCACTGCAGGTGCCTTTAACATCACTCCTACATGTCTTCCAAAGGCCACAGCTTTCCTGTGAGCCCACGGCCTCTCCCATTTTACCTCTGTCATACTGGGCTTGTAAATAAACTGTTCTTAAGGTTTCTTTTTTAAACTTAATTACTAACTTCCAGAAACTGGTGAGCCTGGGAACTAGCCCTTTTAAAGGAAGATGGTGCAAAGTGCTAATGGTAGGGGGAAGTAAATAGTGGTGGTGGAACCAGGAGAGACCTGGTCAAAGAGGAGAAGGTGCTGAATGACAACCAGGTGGAAAGTGCTACAGAGCTGGTTATCTACAGAAGTGGAGCAGTGGAAGAAGCATGGGCAGTTCCAATCTTTTGCTTTATGAGCTAATATTAACCTAAAATACACAATGTTAGACCTACTAAACCATTTTCACTGACACCCATGCCCATTGCATTGCCTCCAGTGAGAATATAGCTGGGCTGATAGTGAGCATGTTTGAAAATCTTACCCTAGAATGTAAGTAACGATTTGAAGCACTTAATTTGATTTTTAAAAGTGTATTTTGTGGATGAACAGACTTTATTTGCATCTCTTTGGGTTGCAGCTGTCTAGAACTGAAGCACTGCTAGTTTTCTGATAAGAGATTTATGACTACCTTCTTTTTAGGTTAACTGTAAAACATCAGGAAAATTTTGCCACCATTTTTCTGCCTTGAGTAAAACAGAAAACAAAGAAATGAATGTTTTTAAAGTTGCCTTTTTTATTTAAAAGTTATGTTTATTGCAGGTTTGAAGGCAACATTTTTGGTGAGTTCTGACTGTATATGAACTGTTTTGCTCCTCCTTGTGTAGTATAAGGCGAATGAAGAGACAGCTGTATATAGTTTTTGTCTATAGCTGGTGATGGTCAATAGTTGCCATAGAAAATAGTTTGTATGTATGTAATGAATGTTAACTGTTCTCCACAGTATCCACCATAACCAGTGTTGGTCATTCTCCAGTGTCTGAATATTTAACATCTTAGTAATGGGACTGGTGCAGAGCCATACTATCCTGGATTGACTCTTTCTTGGCTTGGAGATGATCCTTGCAATGCAGGATCCATTCTCTATTGAGCACTGCTGAAATTCCACAAGGAAGGAGTTAGGGACCACCGTCAGTTGTGATGCAGAGTGGCAGCCTGGTGTGACCAAGTATGCAGCATGCAGGAGCAGTGCCACAGAGAGTCTGTCAGCTGATAGAGAGCTCCGAAGCACCATCAGATGCTGTGTGCAAATTAGGACCCAACCCTATAAAGCCAGAAATCAAGGATTAACCTTGGGCCTGGGACATGCTCAAAGCAGGATTTAGAGACACAAGAAAGGACAATAGGGTCTCTTTTCTGAAAAGTGTTGTAAATTCTCTATAGATACAGTGTGGCATCATCATCAGCTAGGTACATCTAAGAGGGTGTTCCGCACCACATTTAGCAAGAGGAGCTTCTGCATGCCATGCAGCCACACTCTCACAGACTGCTCATATCTTCCCACCTGAAAGCTGCTCTTTGGAGTGTTGTTTTATCACTTCCTTCCAGCAGCTGTGTAAATCCTGCAGTCTGGTGTTCCAATACAGGAGAAAGGCTCGAAGAAGAGGCGGTGTGGAGTGCACTAGTCATTCAGTGGATAAATGTGTCAGCGGTGGAGTGTGTTGAAAATTATCTGTCTAGGAGGAGTCCTGAGAAAAACAGAGATACTCAGGTGGTCTGCAGATCCTCACAAAGCTTTTCAGTCCCTGCCTCAAGATGCTGCAAAACAAAGAAGTTGCATTTTTGGAATGGGCTTGGGAATTATGTATGCTCAGGAAGAAAGGTTACAGAAGCCAGTGCAGTTGTTTCCAGCCTCAACATGAAATACATCGCATGGTTTCAGCAGGCAGTCAGACAGAGCTAGTTCATAATTGCCCTTTCTGGGCACTCAGAGGCAGACCCCAGATTGTGAGTGCCATTCTAAAATGCTACTACACATAATAATAAATCTTAAGTGCACAAAAACTGCAGTAATCCGTATTTTGTCATCCACATAATAGCCACTTCCAAGGCCAGAGAAATTGTAGTAAATATGACAGGTTTGCCAAGTTGTTTAGAATTAACGGCCACATATTCTTAACTCTCAAACATAGACAAAAACATCATATATGGCAAAAAGTAAATAGATACATTGTACCAAAGAGTGGTCATCAGCTTCTCTAGGAGCAGTCCAGGCTAAATGCAAGAAGTCAATGGCATTATCTTCACAAAGGCCAATAGCCAAATTCACATACAGGGCTTAAGGTAAGTATAGCAAACTTTTCTGTGTACTCCTAAGTAATGTTTATGGGCATTGTTATTGCAGTAACAGAAGGATCAAACTGTGACAAAGAGATGTGATTGAGCTTAAAAATCACCTGTGATTTGTAGTGATCTCCTAGCTAATTACCTGACAGTCAGGATGGGAATATCTGTGAAGAAGATAATTTGTTTGAACTAGACAGCTAGAAAGGTTTGACAGATGGGGAGGGTACTTTGCTGACTGCCCGTTCTTTTGTTAAATTCAAAGCAAGAGAGATGCATCAGGTCATAGAGCTGATTGTATGCTGTTAACGTCATTGTGACAAAAAGGGAGTCAGAAGGAAAGGCAGGCTTCACATGACTTTTTCAGCTACCTACCCAATTAAAACTGGGCCGGTTAAAAAATCATCAGACATTTACTCAACAGCTGTAGACACTTGGAAAAAATCCAGTGTAATCCCAGTACTTTAATCATACTATTGATCTCCCTTCATCTGTGTCATTATTGTATTTTGGATTCTCTTTTTTCCACGTTTTGGTTTTTTGGGGGTTTTTTTGTTTGTTTTTTGGGTGTTTTTTTTTTTGGCACAACCTGCTAAGTTGCTGCATTCAGCCTTTGCATGAAATACAGAGGGCCAAGTCTGGTCTATGCCCTTTTGTACAGCTACAGACAGCCCACGCAGCATTAAAACAGCCGTCATTTTGCTGGTTGTGTCATGTGTGGGTGGTAAGATGTAGAAATATCCCTTAAAGGGTATTCTCCCTAAGTCAAGACAGGATGGAGCAGGAGACTAAAATAAATAGATAAGTTTTATCTAACATTTCTGATTAAAAAGTATAATAAATTACAGAAATTACATCGCAAGGATGAAGGTAACAAGTGAATAACTGAAAGAAATTCACTGAACTATTTCACTGTTTCACATTTTTGGCACAAAGAAGTCTTTGTTAAACATCCAGATCACCTATTTCTTCAGTTAAGGTCTGCGATCTAGCAGAACATATTTCGTGGCATTTTTAATAAATCCTTTAGCAGACCACAAAAGATCAAAACTAAGAAGTAAGATAGTTTTACAAGGAGGCTGTTCTGGCATTTATACGTGTGTGGAAGAATCAGAAAACAAAGCCAATTTAAGAACATGTCTCCTCCTCCTAATGCACCAAACAGGGCCTGAAATTATTCACTTTAAATTCAGTAAAAAAGCCCCATTACTTTTAATGAGTTGCATCAAGTTCCCACTGTGGTAGTCACTAAAATGTCAATATTTACAGTTGCCACCAAGAAGCAACAAACTGTCACAGCGCTCCCCTTTTGATAATGCAAAACTAGCTCTCCTTGGTTAACACCACATGGTAAGTACAGGGAATAGCAGTCACAGTAGGGATAACAGAACGTTTGATGAAATCCAGGCACTGAAATCCACAGTGCCTTTCTCTTCAGAGGCACTCAAAATGCGATAGGTCTACAGTGGCACAGTAAGTAACTCCCACATCAACCTCCATTAGATAAAATAATTAAGTCTGCATCAATGATTTGGAATAACAGACCATTGTTACAGGATCAGTGTTGTGCGCTTTGAAGAAGAAAGAACCAGAGCTGCACTATGCTATTTATTTTCTGTAAATGCTTTGGCTTTGCCGTGCTATTCTTGCATCTGCAGGAGCCCATTATCCTGGAGACTATTCTGTTCCACTGAAAATTATCTCTTAATTATTTCTGTCCTTTAAGTAGCCACTACTTTGAGGATTTTTCATTATGTGTTGCAATTTTCCTCACTGAAGGTCCTTTAACTTTCACTGACAGGAGTGCATTTTTATATTAACCCTTCCAAGTACCCAGCAATACCGTCTAGGAGTCAACAATCTGGTGGAGTTCCGATGGCAATAGGATGAGCCACTGCTTGGGAACCAAGTGATTTGCATTTAGGCAGTCAGCAGGGACAATAGAAATCCCAGGACTCAGAAGAAATGAGGAGATTTAGGCTTTTCCCACATGCTGTGCTCTTGATAATACGAGCTTTCACTAAAAGAAAAAAAAAAAAACTTCTAGCCCTTCCAATTGCAAAAATACTCTTGGCTATGTAAATCCCATCACTGCTGTTTTGTTGAGTCTGCAGCCAGCCAGACTGAAACAATGGCACCCAAAGAGCCCACAACTCCCCGGTTGCATTTTAATGGGCTGTTTGTTAACTTCAAAGCTGACCATTTAAATGCTAGCATTATTAGGCAAGTAGTCCAAAACATAAGCACCCAGCTTGAATCATTAGCATTTAATTACCTAACATTTTCTCTTGTTTAATCTACAATGCTGTGCAAACTGGCCTTAATTTTTTGTTTTGAACAGTGGAGCACTCACGTTTATGTCTCCCTGTGTGGAGAACCATAGTTCCATGAAGAATACGAAAATATTTGAGCTTGCAAATACATGGGACTTTTAATGCCACGAAAAATGCAGTTTTACTCTAAAGTTTTATCAGAATTTACTGGATTTATTTCGGTTATTTCTATTGACTGGGATCCTTGTTACCTGCTCTGGACAAGGACTGTTGATAAGAAGTAAATGAAGATTTAGCTGCTAATTAAAGAGTTTGGAGTCGTTTCCTCTCTTCTTTCTTTGAGCAAATGGGTAAAAAAAGAAGTTTCTATTGCTTTTTCAAGGTAGTGTAAAGGTCACTGACAATAGCTCCCCCATAGATACCAATGTGTGACATTTCGCCAGAATACAACAGAAACATGATAAACTACCAAAGAAAATCAAATTCCTTCCCAGATAAAGCTGTTTCTCATAAACGACTTGTTCCTCAAAGTACAGCATTTAACTCTTATCTTACGAATCTCACCCGAAGTTTAGAGCATGTGTCCTGAATATAAAAGACTACGAGAAGATTAAGTAACACTATTTGTTTAAAATACATACAATGAGAGCTGGACAAAGACAATCTAATGTCTATAAACTGATGATTAAAGTAAACAGGTGGTTCAAAGTTGTAGTTTTTAACAGCTGAGTTCAAGCCTGGAGTACGAGGCCAGATATTCCATCCAAACCCACAGAGATGTAACCCCTCACTAAAGAATAATCCCCAAATTCCTTTTTTTTTTTTCTTATTTCCGAGAAACTCCTTGCTGTGCATGTTGGAGGCAATGGTAAGCCCCCAGCAGCACTGAAAGCACCTGCACTAGTGCCAGGCACAGATGCACCTGCAGTCAATAGTCCAGGCTTGCCCCAAAACATAATTCAGTTTTTCCTAGGCAAAGAGTCAAATTCAAGGCATTTGTGGTGTTGTTAGTAACACAGAAGCTGTGGCTCTTTAATTCAGTTGTAATTCAGAAACTAAAACCTGAATAAGCATAGCCAGGAACCTAAGCAATTACCAGTTTTGCGAACAAGAAAAGAGGTGGTGATAGCAGAAGATGAGGGAGGTGACAACACCAAGCAATTGTGGTGTATTTTTGACATGTCATCCTCTGAAATTTCTGTTCTGTTATTAATTTTCTTTTTCCAGTGCTTCCCTGAGGTCTGGTCTTCATCGCCTAACAAGCAGTGTTTTTTACCTTGACCCAAGATATATTGTCTATCCCAAAGAAAAAGAGTAATGAAAACTACATACCCAAGTTTCACTTCAAGGTAAATTCACCTAGACCAGTGCCATTCCCCACTTGAAGTTAAGCCTAGAGTAAATTTACCTGGCTCCACAGCTAGAAATGCAACTTGTTTGGCTGTGAAGAGAAGCCCTGAAGGAGATGGACGTATCAAACCTATGTATGCAGGAGAACAAAGCTTCCACATATATTTTTTTCCACAATATTTTCTTACAGAGACTAATTTATGGAAGATCGTTTTATATAAAACCTGTAAAACTCCCTGTATTCACTATTACACTGTGTTAGCCTGTGAGCACTGCACTGATTCATGGTGAAGAATTGGATAAAGAACTGTTCTCATCTCCGGATGGAAAAAGTATTACTAGGCAGATTCACCATCCAAAAGAGTTATGAGATGGAGCTGCCAGCTGTTCTTCAAGATCACCCGAAAAAGCTGAAGAGGATCACTGTAAAAAAATTGGGAAAAAAGATGTTGAAATGAGAGACTGCACAATGAGAGAAGGCACAAGCTAGGATCCTAAGGACTGGACAACAAACTGATTAAAGTGCTACTTTGTCCCTGGCTGTCTGTAGACTTTTTCCTTTCTCTCATCCATAACAAGCAACCAAACAAATCCCTCTACTGTTCTGTAGCAAGTTACTCAGGGTGGCAGTCTCCCCATTCCCAGATGTGGCTTTCTAAAGCCTTTTGTGTGGTTCTCCTTGTGAAAATACGGGCCGAATTTTGCAAACCTATCTCAAGCTCTGATAGTTTCACACCAGCTTGGCCATTTCCATTACACTGACATCTTCAGTCCAGTCTTTTCTAAACACAGGCATGGGAATTTTATTAATCATCTTGCTGAAGTAACATAATATTGCAATGCAGTAATAGAGGGTACCAGCAGATGGTGACATATGTAAATTGCTATAAGGACTATGTGCAACAAAAGAGTCTTTAGAAGGTACAGACACTGTACCTAGTTCTGCTCCCATTTCTTGTGATGCTCAAGGGAAAAAAAAAAAATCTTCCTTTCGTTATTTCTAACTTGGCCTGCTACAGCTGGTAGCAGCTGTTTGGGGACTGTTTTCTACCACTCAGATAATTTTGTTTGGCATTGATGCCTGAGTAGCTGCTGCAAACCATCTTGGAAACTCCTACAGAGTGTGTCTACATAATGCTTTTTTGTTCAGTTTTTTTTTTTTTCCTGGGAGAAGTTATTACCAAGTGCACTGTTTACTGTTTGTTCTCGATGTCACAGGGGAACCAGAATGTAAAGTAGACGGCTGTAATAGCCACAGGGTAGCATACTGGGGGCTAGCAGAGGAGAAATGCTAATTCCCAGAACCATTCCTGGCCCAGATGGTCAGGACTTCAGTACCCAATGGCTTGAAATGCTATTATGAGTACAAGCTAATATCGATTCTACGGAGAAGACTTTGGCAAATCTATTACCAGCTCTTTTAAATTGCACCTCACTAGAATTTAGGGTAGCCATTCATCCAGAGAAAAGAAATACAGCTCTGGGCTTGCTGAACTCTTCTCTGAGTTGACCTTAGGAAGAAAAAAATTTGCAAAGTCACATTAGTGCATTTTCTTGTCAAGAATGAACTGTTCTGTTCTGACTTGCTCAAGCAGCAGCCCTGCCGTTGTACCCTGTACAGATCCATCTCACTCATTCAGTGAGAAAACACCTGTGGCCACTGAAGGTGTTACCACCCCAGCTGCTTAATGTAGCCCATCCACCGGGGCTGTCACCTCAAAATAGAAAGGGCCGTGCGTTGCCACTCCACGTATCTCCAGCAGTCCAACCCTTCCTCTCTGGTGGATCAGATGAGCAAGTAGGACTGTGAAGTGGGTGCCACTGAGGCACAGGAATGTCCTCTGAGGCTTTGAGGGTGGACAGCTGGAGGGCAGGGTGGGCAACTGGAGGTACTGATTGCACCCCTGTGGCAAAACTGGTCCCAGCGCATCTGTTGGAGCTTTGCAAGGGTATGGTGGTGCTGTTCATGGGCTTGTTCTTTTGTGTTAGCACCAGCTGGTGCCCTTTGGAAACAGTGAATAAAATAAAGCAACTAGACTGTGGTAGCTGAGGAACCAGTAAGGTTTGCTGAACCATAGAAAGGTTTGGATTCCAACCAAGTATTATCCCATACATTCAGCTGAGGGAGAAGAAGGACTGAGGACAAATGGAAATAGACTTAAGAAGTATAAAACACTGAAGCAACCAGAATGGAGATAATTTGGTTCTCAGACATTGTCACAGTCACCAGTGCACCCAACCCATGCACAGCCCCACGTGATTTGAATTTGCTTTGGCCCAACCAGGCCATCTTTCACTGCCCGAAAAGGACGTCCTTTCCCAATGCTAAGCTATATTGGCCCCACAGCTGCCAGATATGAACAAGAGGTATTCTCAAAGCTCCTCTTCTTTCTCCTTAAGGTTCCTAAATCATAAGGTCTCCTTCAGGCTGCACGTAATTTGGTCAGACTATCTGAACAGCAGGTCTCCTACATTTCTAGCCCTACAAGCTGCATGTGTTTTTCCATTCAAGAGCTGGGACGAGCCAACTACTGCTGCAACTTTAGCACAGTGTTAGCTGTAACTGTTTTATTGTAGAGGAGATCCAGTTTAACAACATGGTCTTAAACACTTGGAAGCTGTGAGAAAATTCAAATTTAGAAGCAAGCACAGTGATCTAAAACCATCCCTTTTATTTTAGAATGAGCAATTTTCAGTTCTTTGGGATTAAATTTTCCTTAATAATGCAAAGTGTAAATTTGCAGCTCTGGGATTGTTCTGTCTGGGACAACATTTTCTTGCAATACAATCACTTCTTATGGCTTACAGTCTTTGTATCTCTAGTGTGACTGTCCTAAATGCCACTCATTCATAAGGCCGTTGCTACATAGCATGTGCTCTGCCTAGCAAGCTCTGTGTCCATTATCACTGATATTTTTGTACCACTCATCATGATTTCAGCAGCTCTAGATTATCCTGAGTTTTTTGCCTGAGTGTATAATTTTCCTGCGTCAAAGGCTTGTTGTTTTCCATTTATGACCCTTATAGTGCATTTTGAGGTTGGGGTTTGTTGCTGCATAGCCTTGGGAACGAAGTCACATACATACACAAAGTTGTTTGCCTTCAACAGGCGGGTCACTGAAGAGAGACATATCCTGTTATGAGGTTATGGAGCACTGCACTGTAGTCATCATGTTGCCCCATTCAGAATAAATTGGAGAGGAAAGTGTATAATTAGGAGCCCTTTGTGTATTCAGATGACTGTGTATCGATACTGATGCTGGAAAGCCTTTCAGAATTTGTAGTGTGAGTGGGAGGGTAGTCTCCTCTTTAGATTTACTCTTCATACTTGGTAGGAATTGATTTGGTAGCAACCCTGGCTTCAGGCAAAAATAAAGCAAGCAACTGCCTATATGGGGCAGCAAAGAAAGCCTCAGAAGGGGCTGAGCATTGCCCTCTTGGGTGAAAGCAGCATCACTGGCTGGACTAGGGTGTGTGAAGGTAAATGCACCTCTCGTGAGAAGTAATAGACAATGACAGGCAGGCAGGCTTTGCTAGCTGTGTCTGGCAAGAAGGAATGCAGCAGGGAAGAGGTAGGGGTGGCAACTGCACTTGCTTCCCCAGTGCCGACACCTGCCTGTTCCACATGGCCTCACCTGTCTATCCTGCATTACCCTGCTGCTGAAGTTTTCCTCTGCTGCTGGCAAGCTGTGAGCTCCTTTCCTTGAATGTAAAGCTCTGGTTCTCCTCCATTCTCACTCCTAAGTCTACGTCTGTGTTGTAAAGGATTAAGCCCCTCAGACCGTGTTTTCTCTACCATTCTTATTTTCCCAGCCTCTCCTTCACCATGCTACGTGCCATCATGACAGCATACAGTGCACAAGAGCATCGGCTTTTTCTGTGCTGTGCAAGGCTTTGCCACTCCTAGATAATTCCTGAGTTCAGAGTTCTGCTGAGGTCCAAAAGCCCCTGTTTGCTGTGCTCATACATCACACAATAGCTCAACAGGACATGGGTAAAGTGGGATAATTCTGAGATCAATTGCAGATCTAATTTAACCCTGGGTTTAGGATGTGTTCTCACAGTATGGCCAAGCTGATGTATAAGTTCACCCCTGATGAGAGGGGGAAGCTGTGGTAACCTTTCTTCTGATTCTTCCTTTCTCCATCCTTTCTACCCTTTCCCCTCCCCATCTCTGTTCTCCACCACCAGCTTTCCCTCCTGACTCCTTTACAATGGCTGATCTGATCTCAGATGAAACTGCTCCGTCTTGTGCCTTTTTGCCATTTGATTGGGCTGGTGTGGCTTGCTGTGTGTTTGACGCAAGTACAAGAGTCACCTCAAAGCCAGCAGTGGGAGGGCGTGGCTGGGAGCAGGAGTGATGGAGATATTTGGGAGTGGAGCTGGACCTGCATGTCTCAAGCCATATCATAAAGTCAGACCCTAATTGAGCCCATGTGCTGCATTTCATAGAACAATAGAATCACTGAATCAGTTGGGCTGGAATGGACCTCAGGATGTCTTTCAGTCTGAGCAAGATCAATGGGACCATTAAAGGTCCCTTTAGTTGAACGTGTGCCAATGGACTTCAAGACACCCCATTTGGTTTTAAGATTTACATGCTGACAATCTGTAGACCGTGAAAGTTCCTAGACTGACATGAAAGGAAGCAAGTGGATTCAGCCTCCCTGCTATCCCATTAAAGACATCCTCGGTGTAAGTGTCACTCATGGCCTCATGTTCTCCTGCATCTGCAGGTTTTCAGAATGGTTCCCTTGGTACGCTCTTTCTTCTGTAAGCCATCCCTGGAATGCTGTTTTCCACAGTAACTCCTGGCAGGTTCAGCTGAGAGTAAATACAAAGATGTTCTTGCCTCATAAATAGATAATGCAAAAGATGTCAGGGAAGGGAAATATTATCTCCATTTTATAAAGGAAAGCTTTGCTGAATCTTTTTTCCCCTCCAGAGTCCCAGAGACCATGTGTAACAGCATAGCAATGGGGACACCAACCTCCTGAGGCTCAGCCCAGTGCCTTTCCTGTAAAACTATTTTTCTTCAAAGCTGTCATCTATGAGGATTTTGTTAGCTGCTCACAGCTCTGAGATTTGTTGGGGACTTTTGCCTAAGCTCATTCTCTTTCTTGAATACAAGAGTGTATTTGTTTCCTTGATCTGCTATCACACAATTTCTTTTTAAGCAGAGCTTACTGTGCAATCTTATGTCAGCCTTTGCATTTGTTCTTGTGCCGTGCACAGATTTTTCTTTGCCTGGTGTGCCTCCACGTACTTTATGGAGATTATAGCTGCTCTAGTTTGTGCTGTCACTGCCTTACCCACCTCACTTTTAAACCCATCTATAATTCCTTTAGAAATTATTCCTTCTACAGAATGTTCCAACATCGATATGAAGGGTATTTGAAAGGCTGTTAGAAAGCAATCAGATGCCTTGCCTTCTTTTGCCAACTGGTGGGAACACATGGTGACCAAATGCAGAGTTTTCATATGGGTGCAACAATCTTCTAATGTATTGACTGGAACATTCATTTTGTTCACTCTCTGCAAGTTCAAAGGTGAATGAATTATGTTAATCCCATTCTCCTGCACAGTATGAGTTCAGCTTTTCAGCTTTTCTCCACTGGAGTCTTTTTTTCTCTTGTGCTGATACACACTGAAATATTCTGGCTGGCTTGTTCAGTATTTCCGTAGATGTCCTTCTGGTCTTAGCTTCGTGGGTGGATAATTTCACCCATTCACTGTTATTGCTCTCGCTTACCATTTGGAATCTGACATCCATTGCCACTCCTCGTTTACATTCTCTGTGCAACGGGTATATGAAGAGACCCTTTTGACCTCTGCTGTTTGCCAAAGCTTGTGGGCCTCAGAGCTCTGTGTTAGGAGTAAAAAAGGGACAAGAGAGCTAGGTATCTTCGAGGCAATCCCTTTCTACTCATCTAGTCCTTAATGTGGAAAGAATTAAACACCAGAAAGCAATGTATTTGCTCACAGCTCAAAGTGGGTTTCAGTCAACATTCAGCTTCAAGCTCTTGATTTTTCTCAGGGCAGTGTTTCTATTGAAAAAAAGAAGTAAAGGTATGTTTTCCTTGTGTTGTTTCACAGACATCTCCACTCAAAACCAGACACACTCACCCGTGTAAAATTTCTGAGTAGCTCCATATTGCTATTTCTGTGGGGAGGCAGAGGTCTATGTTATTGTTGGAAAGCAAGATGTGTTTTATCTGAAAGACGTACAGTTTTATTTTTTTGCAACTGAATTCATCAGTATTCATGATATTTTCCCACCCCGTGACTATGCTGTTGGTGCGCCTAGAGTGCCCTCATTGGAAAACACCTACAGTGCCAGCTCTAAACCAATAAATTGCTGATTATCTTCCAGTAACTTGTCCGGAAAGACAGACAGGTTCTCCAGTATTTTGCTGAGAAGGAATCAGCTGGAGCAGCTCCACTTTCTGCAGCCTTAAGAAACAGTGATCCAGAAACAATAATACAAGTGCATCACCAGTAGAGACAGTGACATGATCTGGCTTTTCAACCTGGCTGCTTTTTCTGCTTGTCCTTCCTGATGCTAATTCCCGAATTAACTTTGCAGTGAACATATTACCACTCTGGTAACACGGCTGCATCTGCACTCCTAATTAGCAGAAGGTGTGGCCAAAACATTTCCTGAATCATTGCCTGGTCTCTGCGCTAAGGATGTGTGAAAGGATTTTGGAAGGTCAGACACTTTCTGCGTAAACAACATCAAGTGTCCTAAAATACACTGTCTCTACTGTGAATTTCAAAATTTTTATTGAGCAATTATGTTAGCAAATTTTACTTGCTCAGATACATGTGAAAGACAAATGCAAAGTGGGTTAGAACATGGACAGACCTAATTCAATTCTGTATTTAAATTATTATCCTCAGGAAATTTTTACTTAGTACAACTAACTTTAAATCTGGTTTCTTAGCAAAAAGATAGAAAAGAGAAATAAAGAAATTTATATAGAATATATTTTAACACCTACTCAAGAAGTACTGTGACACTGGAATAGAGCAATGTCTATAGACAGGCATTTCAAAGGTATCTGAGCACCTTGTTTAGTGCTTGCAAGTAGGCAGAACCCTAACTCCTCATGCTTCTGTTTAAATGGGCTATTCCACAGGTCATATTTCTCATTTTCTGCAGCCAGCTTGTCACCAGCATAATATTGCAAAGATTTACACTAAATTCACAAATGCCAGTTTGAAGTGTCAAAGCTCCTTTAAAAGAAAAATAAAGTTAACCTGGGCAAAATGAATAATACATATTTTATAGCCAAAAAGCGAGTTTCTTTTAAGCTTCAGAAGAACTGCTAGTTCCTACAGTTTATGATTGCAACAATATTTTTTCCTAAGGAATAGAAAGCGTTTCTACCTTGATATCCAATTCCTTAAGGTATGCCTACACTTATAAATTTAAGTATATTTCTTCTCTGTTCATTGTGTACTCTGGCAGAAGCAGGGAAAGATGTAAATTTTTGCTTTATACATGCTGAAGCATTAGCAAACAGTGTCACCCCTAGGGCTTCCTGTGAAGCAAGAGTCCTCGATTTTTCTCCAAAATTAAACAGGAAGAAAACACTTTTAAATTGGTGCCCCAAACCTTGCCAGAGTTGCTTTTCACAAGAAAACAGCACCTCACTGCTGCAGTTCCTAATGTCCATGCTGGATACAAACAGTGTCATATAGGACGTTTGTGTGCTGAAGATCCTGGAATGCGATGTAAATCTCATTTGAGATTTTAATTAACAAGAAAATACTGTAGCAACTGCAAAAAAATACTGCAAAGGGTCTGAAGATTGCAGTTCAGTTTGTTCCAATAGTTGAAAGACAATAGAAGCTCTTATCAAACCAGGTCATACAGTGCCACTCATGGACTGAAATTGAAATTTTCAGTGTTTTGGAAGACATGCAACCCTGTTGTCCTGGGATAATACAACTATGATTCACTGCTTCAAAAGCAATCACAGATCAGCAACTGCTTTCTGCCCCTAGCCACTCTATCCCATGTCAGAGGGAAGGTCATAACAATTTTCAGCAGGCTGGTGAATGCCTGGGGATTTTGTGGCTTGTGTTTGTCAGGAGTATGCGAACGCAAGTTTGTCATCTAGTTTACAAGTGCACAGGGCTTACACCCAAAGCTATTATAGGTTAAAAGTAGTTAGGGAAAGCTAAGGCTTGGAGAGTAAGAATGCATCCCCTGTCTGTCCAGGTACGCTTGCATTTGTAAACTGAATGTCCCTTGGGCAGAGTGAATTGGGAGGGCATCCTGGGAAAAGTGGTCTCAAATGGGGAAATTTTACTTAACTAATTGACAATAAAAAAAAACTTACAATCACAGAGAAAAAAAAGAATTTGAGGCCTTAGAAACACAAAGCTGAAACACCTGTCCCCAGTCTCAGCTTACCTTATCTTCGAGGCGAAGGGCAATGCAGGGGGTGGGGGAGCATGGGGTATCGCCCTTCTGCTGCTCTTGTCGCTCGATGATTTTCCTTCCAGACTGTTTCTGAGCGTCCCTGCACCAGCATGGATAACTTCTGCCCTTTGCAGAGAGGAAGAATTCAAAGAAAAGAGGATAGACAAAGGAGCTGGGAAGTAGCCCCTGTGGAAGGAGAGTATGGCTGGCAGATCAGCACCAAGAAAGCAGAGCAAGAGGCCAGAGGGATTTTACAAAACCATGCTATTGGAGGGACCCTTCGAGAGGGTGAGGAGACTTGTATGGAAGGACAAGCTGTGAAGACCAGCAAAGGTGTACAGCAGCTGGGTGGAGGAAGGCCCAAGAGAAGATTTAGCTGTGGCACTCTGGTGTGCTTCCTGAGGAGATGGCTGGCCTTTGTCCTGCTGAGGAGAGACCCATCACCAGCTCTTTGGAAGTGATGGGTGTCTTGCTCTGTTTTTGTGGAGTTGTGCTAGACCTTTGGCTGAAAAGCCTGCATAGCACTGGTCTCCTTGCAGGTTGTGCTGGCATGTCCTGTGGGGATGGATCAGCTAACCTGCAGCGTTTGAAGCAGCAATCTTCCCCCATGTGTCCTGGAGACCATGGAGCACTTACATCCATGTATACTGCACCCCATTGCGTCTTGATACACATTAGACGCTCCCACTTAATCTGTTCTTAAATTTGTAGTTTTAATTAGCCAAATATTCTGCTTTTAACTTCCCCCTTCCCCTCCAGGAAGTGCTGTGTAACACCACAGCCAGAGAAAGTCGGTGGGTGTCCCAGGTCTAGAGCTATCTGGACCTGAAAGAGCTCAGGGACTTGTGCTGAGGAAATCTCTTTGATCTGAATTGCCCTAATGTTCAACTAAACTGCAAAAAAATTCCTTAATTTCAAAAGAAGTAATTTGAAACTTTGCCAGAATTTTGCCAAAACTTTACTGGTCTCCCACAGGACTGCTTGTTCTGTTCTGTAAAAAATAAAAGAGCTTTCCCCTACATATTCTGGCTTTTTTTGTGGCAGAATATACATCCATGCACATCCTTTGGTATAAACGTTTAACATTTTTCCAATGACTGCCTTGACCTAAATGTTAATATGTATACTTGTCTCCCTCAGGAATGTCGAAACACCATAGGAATCATACTCTTGTACTTATTGCTACCATCTAAAGTGAGTGTCACGGTGATGAGTAAAAAATATAAAAGTACAGGTAAAAGAAGGTTCTAGTAGAAAGAATTCAAAACCAGAAAAGAAGCCGTAGAAATGGCAAACTATGAATGGAGGTAAGTTCCAGAAAAGCTGACTCTAGAAGTGGCAGGAAGGGAGCAGAAAGGGAATCCCATTTTATCTACAATAAACACCGCAAAGATGTTAGAGGAAGGAAGTGGAGAGGTCTCTAGTTGGACAGCAAACACAACACCTGTATTTTCTGCTGTGCCATCTGTTTCTACATCTTGCAGCACATTGCTACATACAGCTGCTGTCACCAAATGCCCAGCTAATTTTAGGGTACTTATCTGTTCTTCAGCTTGGGTAAGTAGTCTCTCAGCCTGCATTTGTAGGAGATGACACATGAGCTCTCCCACCTGCTGTAGAGTTCCTGACAATGTCCCTTGGGAGACCATAAAAGCAGCTATGCAGTTGTGGGGTGAGAAAGAACGGTCATAGAATTAGTTAGAAACTGTGAAGCTGTCAGCAGCATTGGCTATAGTAAGCAGTTCATTTTCAGCCTGAGGAGGGGTTGACCTGCAAAATAAATAAAAAACCCCTTTTGACTGGAAGGGTCCAGTATAGTCATCAACGTTTGTGTAAAGAAGTGAAGAAGGATACAGCAAAGCTTGCGAACAATACAAAATAACATTGTTACAGCAAAAAAAGGAAAGCACCGTTTTAGGAATACAGACTGTGCTACGTGTCTGGGCGAGGGAGCACCTTACTCCTAGGTAGTGGAACTTGCTGCTGGAGCAACAAGAGGTTGCATCCTGAGGATGTGGAAATCTGTATCTGTAGGATTTCTGTTTGTTTTCTTGCTTATCTGTATACATTGTATAGGGGATGGAAAGGGGAAGGGAGTTACCTACCTATATTTTCAATGGGACTGTGACCTCAGTCAGATGTGTCTCTGGAGAATGACCTAAGCTGTACTGGGAAAAAGGTGAAGGAAGGATAAGCTACAGGGTAACTCAGCCATGATTTGGTACGTGAACCAGTGTTTCTCCAAGTTTGAACCTTTGGGTTGGGAAGGGCTTGAGAAGGAGACATTTAAACCCAAGACAAAATGCTAGTAGTCAAATCACTTGAAGGGAAGCAAATTGACAGCAAAATACTGAACTGCCTATAGACTGATCAATTCTAAGCTGGTGTGCCTGCAGGAAAAAAAAGAGAAAGTTTAATCGTAGTCTCCTTGATGAAAACCACTAGTTGATGGAAGCTGAGATTCAAGTTAAATAAACAAGAGGCTGTATCAAGAAAGAAAAATAATGCTACTCAGAATGTATCTTAATGTAAACTGAGAGTGTACCTTCACCTTGAATGCTGTTTACAATTCTAGGCACAACGCTTCAAATAGCGTAACACTAGAAAGCGAATGGGTCCAAAAAAGGGCAAGAAAAAAACATCAGAGGAATAGCAAGATGTCTGCTGTGTGCATGGTGATTATAAAGGTGAATGCCTTAGAGAGAAACAAATAAATTATGACATAGCAGAAATATATCCAATACTGACTAGAACGGAGAAGGTCAGACAGAGGCACCTGTTTGCTTCCATAATAGAAAAATACTAAGACACTGTAAGATGAAAAGGAAATCAATTAAGAACTGTTAAAAGGATTGTTTTGGAAGCAATAATAACATGCAGCTGTGTATGAACTGCTGTAAAACATTACTGAAAAAAAGGGATTAATAGGATTCCAAGGAGGACTTAAGACCAGATCTCCAATGGTATTTAGGTGGCTAACTGCTACTGAAGCGCATGTAGTAGCTTCAATTAGCTACAAGCTCAATTTTGTGAGGTTCTGAACATGCTGGCTATAATCCAGCAAGACACATGCTTTGGTCTCAGCAGGTAAATACTGTCCCTGATGAATGCAGGAGAAATTATACTCCTGAAGTTGAGCACACACTTACATTCTTTACTGAACTGGTGTTAGCATGTTCAGTACTGAGCTTTCCATAAATAAAATACCCACAATGATTTATCCCAAGGGAAAAAGTTTCTGCATTGAGGAAGCAAATACCCATCAATCTGCATACTTTAAAGAGTAACAATAGCACTCATATAATAATGTACAAGGGCTGACTCAGATATGAGGAAGAATTGAGCACCAGCTGGAAATACATGCTGATTGTTTATTCCACTGACAAGAAAGATGTTACGTAAAAAAAATTATTTTAGCTTAAAGCAGCATTTCACTGTCTGACACTCTACTTTGGAAGAAATGAATAGTCTCTTGTCAGTATGCCTTAGTGAAAAAAGAGAGAAGTTTTTTTTTAAAAAAATACACCCACACCTAGAATATTTAGAGAGTAAAACACATGAATCGAGTACAGTAAATAGTTTAGAAGACTTAAGTTCTGGTTCATTGTTGTAGAGAGTTGTTAGGATTAGTTACATGGTATGTGTTCCTTGGTGGGAAAATGAGCTGCCCTTCTTCCACTGCCCTTCAGCCCTTTATGCCTGCTCCCACACTCATTTAGATGTGCAAGCACAACTTCTTGTGGGATCATTTTGTGGACCAGATTAGGGAGATCTGCTTTAAAAAGCAAGCAAGCAAACAAACAAACAATCACAAGGACAAACCAATTTTTTTTCTGGAAGTTTCCTTTTTACCCTGGATTGTTTCAAGGGTCCGAGATGCAGAGTGTTCCATAAACAGCTGCATTGCCTCCATCAAGGAGACAGTAAACTGCTGCGGTGGGGGAGCAGCTGGGTCAGGGCAGCACAGAGAAACTTCCCAAGGCAGTTTTGTCAGCAAAAATAACATTTAATTGCCCCATCAGTCTCTCTCTGGAGTCAGAGTTACAGCAGGATTTAATTCCAAAATTGATATTAATCCAATCTCTCTATCACTGCACTTTTATACATGTGTAGGTATGTATATAAATAGATATAAAATATTACATGTGGGAGTGTATCTCTGCATTTGGAAAATACTAAGTTAGTATCTCATTAAGATATGAGATTTGTTTTCCTTGAAAAAAAAAACCCAAACCAAAACAAAACCACACAGGCAAACTGCTGTATTCGGAGACAGATTTAAAAATGCCTGAGAAAACACGCTGCAATGTTTGTAAAGACCTATACAATAGAGTCCTAGTCCTGCCACAGGAACATTCCTCTTATATGAATGGGTCCTTAAGTACGAAGCAACAGCCCGTAAGCATGGGCAGAGAAACAGATGACAGGTCACTCTATTAGTATGGAGAATTCAAGCGATTCCAAACATTTTGTACTGCTTTTACCCCCCATGATCTGAAACTATATTACAATGGAGTGAAGTGCCAATGACTCCATTTTAGGAATGAGGAATCTGCAGATAGACCTAACCAGATATTACCCATTTCTGCCAGCTCCTCCATACTTGCACCAAACAACCTATTCTTCCCTGCTTGCTGAAGTATGTTCTGTAGAGCTTGTATTTGCTGAGGTACAGGATCAGTTTGTGTACAACCTTCCTCCCTGTCACCAGGATAAATGGCAAAACAATCTGCCCAGGAAGATGAAACAGTTGATGGATCTAGAAACAGGACATGTGTCTCCAGGCTCCAAGATAGCATACGGTGTGCTGGCCTGTCCCAGTCAGTGGAGCGTCTCATGAGTAAAGTTTTCCTGAGACATGATGAGAATTGCATCCTCCTTTAAACTATTAGATGCCCTGCACTTTAATGTGGTTAAGGGTTTTTACTGTTTTTTTTTTTTTTCAGATTCTAAATATTCTTAATACTTTGTTAACTGGGGAGCTTCATTAGGATTCACCTGTCTGAAAATTATTGGGGAGCAGAAATGCAAATTACTCCCAGACAATGCAAATATGTGGCATTTTTCAAATGAACTTTGCAAGACTTATGCACATGTAAAAGCATATTCTTGATGTAGCCACTATAGTCAACTAAGCTCATGATGACTGTAACATTTTCTATTGTATGTCAGAGGTTAATTGTTTGTGTCATTTTTGTCTTCATCTCAGCAGGTGTTCCTATGTACCACCTTTCTCCTTTCTTCTCCTCTCCTGGATGGTAATAACACCAGTTGGAAGCAGCTGGCTAGTTTGCTGTCTTGTGTCAGGTGTGTTAAATGCTGGGTTGCTGAAAGCAGCAGCTCTCTTCACTCCAGGGGAATATGTTGAATATCCAGGGACTGTTTTTGGCCCCTGGACTTCTGTGCTGTGTGGGATCTAGCTATGTTTTTTTCTTACTTCTCCGTGCAAGTAACAGCAGACTTGGAGGGGCATCCTGTGAGCTTTGTGGTATAGGAGCTGCCCCAAGGTTTGTGCCTTCAGATTGCCTTTTGGTCTGCACTCACACATCTGAATTAAAATTGTGTTGCTCCAGTGCTTCAAATATGATAGCATTCCACAGAGAAAGGAACGAGCAGCTGCTCTCTTAAGAAACTTCAAAAAACCAAATAGGTAGCCAGCCCCCACTGAAAGGCCGATCTTCAACTGTGCACTGACATATGAAAGCGAGGAATGTACTGGTTTTATCTGCCAATGTAATTTGTTTCCAGCCACAGCTCTACCTGAGCACTGTTAGATACACTCATTTTATTCTGTACTGTAGAGCAGAAACGGGACAGGGGGGTAATGAATGGATAAATGAAGGTTTACAAAATCACGGAGGCTGTGGATAAGACAAATGCAGCACTGTTACTGAACAAGCTTCCAATACTTGTACTAGGGAGCACTCATGGAATGTTAGTAGGAGACGGGCTTAAGACAGACGAAAGAAAGTACTTTTTATACAGTGATAGTGACCTGGGATTTGCTGCCACAGAGGTTGTAGAGGCAGATATTTTCAATGGGTTCAAAAAGGAATGAGACTGATTCATGGACCACAGGTCCATAAACAGATGCTAAGAGAACGGCAGGTATGCACCCTCCGACACCTGATGCAACAACTGTGGAAGCTAAGGAGAAAGATCGGAGAGAATGGACTGCAGAGAGTGGTCAGGCTTGGGTGTGCTCCCTAAACAACACTGACACTAGGTTTTTTCTGACAGATCTGAGGGGAACAGTTCACTCCCCACCCTCCTACTTAGGAGCCCTTCGGCCAACCCTTCAAGGTTGGCTTTGAAGATCTTGTTATCTTCTGAGATTACATGGGCTTTTTACACTTTTTCCTGTCTATAAACATTCCTGACTGATATAACTATTCCGTATATCTGAGTTACCACCTTGAGTTCCTCAGTCTCACTTCTTCAGTACATAAAATTATCCTTAAAAGAGGGATGGATGAGTATCCACAAGTATAGCTTGAGCAGTACTCCCTCAGTTTCTGCAAAATGGGTTGCAGATTCTGTGTACTTGTTACATCTCCAGGGACTGAAAGAGATTATGCATTAAGACCTTAGAAATAAAGTATGCAAATACCACTTTCTAGAATTTTCATTTCTGCTTCTCAAACAAGACTATCCTCACTAAACTCGTGAAAACTTTCCCTAATACTTAATAAATGGACCCAAATCTTCCAGCGTGATGTAATGTATACATCTAGAACATCCCCATAAATAGACCCATCAAAATACTTTGTGTATGCACACATTCTTCTTGAAAATTTATATCCTCTGCAGCCAGTGCTGTCATTGTGAAACCAAATAATCAGTGTGCAGAAATAAGATCTTTTGCAGATAATCAATAAAGGGTAGAAATCTTCATCTCACAAAGACTCTCTGACTGCTCGGTAGCAAACCCTAAGGGAGACCTACAAATCTCTTCAAATAATGCCTAGAATTAAAATTTGTAACTCCTCTGGATACTAAAAAGGCAAATAATGAAGCAATTACATTATGTGCCATTACAATTTGCCGTTCGACCTTATATTCATGGACATGAATGGTTTCTTTTTTGTGTCTGTTCCTTAAGATCTGTCAACTCTCTCCCTGCTAGTGTGTGTCACATCTCTGTCAGTACTTTCCTCTTAAGTGATTTAATCAATTAGCAAAATTAGATTAAGCTATGAGCAAGTATATCTAACTTGTTTTTAGCTTTCTTTTTGATGTGATGCTTCTTACAAAACCTAGTAAAAGAACTCCAAAATCTGTACTTACTTTTTTTCCTATAATTGTTTTGTAAATCTAATAGAAGATAAAAGTTCTTGAAGCCTTACATCTCAACAGAATGCTGGAGAAGGTAGTCAGTCTTAGCACTTACATTTTGAAGATTGTCAGTGTGGAGATATAGGAAGAAGGGAACAAAAGGGTTTTTTTCAGATTGCATTGATGTGGAATTTTTGATGGTGCATCAGCATCAAGAAAATACATTTCCATGTTTGGCTTTTTCATGAGAGTAGGAAGATGGCTTATTCTGCCTCCTGATTTGTCATCTTTGCTGGGACTGACAGGTATATTGATTCTCATACACATCTCTCCACTGGCACAAGCAATTCAGTTAAAGGTTATTACAAATGCCTGTTAACCACTAACAGGTTTTTGGTAACTAATAAATGCCCTTGCAGAAATATATAGCAGATAAGAAATTATTTTCTAGTGTAGGTTCCACCTCCTGTGCTATACTTTGTGCTTTCCATCCTTATTCTTGGAGTAGTTTGCACATGTGGATGAACTCTACCTTGCTGGAAACACAGGGAACAGTATTAACCCCGTGTTGCAGAAGGGAGAGGCAAAGCGTGCTGACCAAAAAAGTGTGGACGTGTGTCATCTTTTACCTACACTTAAGCTGACAGAAGGAGCTACTGCAGTTTATCCAGTGCCCCAGGCTAATTATCCCTCTGCCAGCAGAAGCTACTGCTCCTCCAGGCTGCGTCAGCTCCTCATGGCAAAGCTCCCTGACCCATTCCAGCCTAAACAAGTGGGCCTTGCTTAAGAGGGCAGTGAGTAAATCTCTGCTAACCCAGCTGGATTCAACTACATTCTGTAGAGCAGCTCAGGCTGGATTGCCTCTGGCAAGTACGGGTAGCTAGGAGGCAGGGTCGGGCTGGTAACCTGTTCAGCTGGCACTGCTGCGGCTGGAAAAAGGGATGTGTGCTCATACAGTGGCTTGCCCAGGGTCAGATTGTGGTGTAAACAGACTTACAGTTGCTTTAGTTAATAAGCAGAAGATAAGCATGGGGAAGGCAGGAAAATGTTCACAGCAGAAATTCTACTGTGCAGTGAAAAGAGAAGACACAAGAAAAGCCAAGGGGATGAGAGTTTTCTTTGTCAGGATAAAGTCCCTTATTCAATATTAGAAGAAAGCACCCTTTTTTTGTGCTTCACTTTTTGCAACAAAGTATTCACAGAAAAAACTCCTAGTTTTATGAGGCAGAAACCAAACAATCCTCCAAAACTGTCAGCCAGTGATAATTAAAGCTGCTACTGAAGAGACTGGATTTGAACCAGCTAAAGAGCATTATGCAGTACCCTGCACTCCCTCTGCATCATACAGCCTTTCCGTTGCAATGAACTCACTAAAAATGAAAGTTAAATCACATCAGACAAACACATAATGAGCTTGTGCTGCAATGTTTAATAAGTTAATCAAGTATGCTAATGATACATATTTACAAGAAAGGAATTTGACTCGAAATCAAGTCAGGAAACAACAAAGGCTAGTAATAAGAACAGCTTTGCATTGACAAAGTCCAGATGAATATGAGATAATTTGGGCATCAGAAAGGGAACAGAGAAACTAGTAATAGATGGAGCTATGAAGAAAAGCTGAATTTCACAGCATATCCAATTACAAAAGTCATTACTGGTGGGAATAGCAAAACAACTTGTCTGTACAGGATATGAGTAGAACTCAGTGGATTGAGTTGTCTAAATCTGTACCACATTTCATATTTATTTTTAAAAGTGGCTTGATACTGTGGAATTTGAATCTGAATCCCAAAGTCCTAAAACATCTGGAATGTCTCAGGTTTTTGGTTGGTTTATTAGAAATTGAGGCAGTTGTGATGTTAAGGTTTCAAACTTTATTTCCCCTCTACAACATAAAGCATGCTTGGAGTTGCTCAGGTTAAGGTTTCTGTTTTTCTGGTCAATTCTTATGTCTTCAAAAATAAAATGACTGGAGTAGAAGCATCCCACTGTAAAAGCCCCAGTTTTAGATAACAAACAGCACTCTCTCTTGATGTCCTCAAAACTGTGAGACTTATTTAGGTGGCTGAAAATGAAAGAAGACCAAAGTGCTTCCCAGCTGGGACTTAGCGACATGATTTTCACTGAAGAGATTTTGTAACAAATAGAAAACCCATTTTCTTTCTATTTTCTCTCCTTTAAAGAGAAAAATTATTGGTTGTCTCTGTGTTTACCATTCAGAGTTCCTAATTTCAAGAGGTGTGGGGTAAAGAACCAGTAAGCCTCATTGCAATACTACGTAAGTGTGAAAAAATTGTGTTTTTTTCAGTGACGTTGGTGCGCTGAACAGATGAAGGGTGAACACAAAGGTGCTGCAAGGCACAATGGCCTCCCTTGTTATTGTCCTGCTGTGCTGCACTCTTAGCCCTTCAGCTACTGTTGATTCAAGGTGGCACATTCACAGGGTGCTGTGTCACACCATGTGAGGACACAAGCTGGGATTGGAATGATGTATGGCTATGTTAGTCCACAACATCCATTTGTCTGCATTCAGAGGCATACTGATGCAGAAATATTGCTTCTGGTTCTGGTGCTAGCTTGAACTAAGCCTGAACAAAACATCTATGAGCTTAGATATAGAGCTGTTATACTTTGTAACCCATTTATTTGTGTGTGTTTTGTTCTTCTCCCCACGTACAAATCCTTCATAGTCTGTCAGCAATGTGTAATGTCTGTTAATGTTTAATGTCTATTTATCTGTCTCTGTTTGCACAATCTTTGCTTGAAGACATACTCCCTAGGGTCAGCTGGAACTGGTCCTTAAAAAGGAGACCTTGTAGCAGCCTTCCAGTAGATAAAGAGGGCTGTCCAGAGAAGCTGTGGATGCCCCATCCCTGGAGGTGTTCAAGGCCAGGCTGGGTGAAGCTTTGAGCAACTTGATGTCGTTCCTTCCAACCCAAACTATTCCATGATTCTATGATTTAAAGAATCTGCATTCTCTTTATTTAAAATCTTTTGCTTTCTTAAAAATATTTTGCTTTCTTAAATTTACTTAGATTTATTCTCATGTGTAATAATTCTAATGCAGAATTCAGTAATTCTCAACCAGTTTGAATTTTTATATATATATGTATCTTTTCTTACAGAATTACATGTATTTTCATTTAGTAACCTGGTTTTGTTTTGCAGCATTTGTTGTCCATAAATATCTACTGAGCATCTTGTATGAGTAATTCCCAGAATGTGTGCTGTTCTCAAACAATGTGCTCCTCGTTACTTGAGCTTTGTGACTGGTTAACTGAATGGCAGAGCCTGTTTCTCGTCCCTCGTTGGAGGGCAGCAACATTGCAATCTGAATAGGAAAGAGCAAGAGAGCTCTTTGGATACCCAACATTATTTATGCTTGAGTCCTTAACACTCCAAAGGACTGATCTGGTTTTCAAGGTTAACAATTTTTATCAAAGTGTGAGTGCTGAATAATATTTTTGAAATTCAACTTTACTTGTATTACAGGCTGCACTAACAGCTACTAGCCCTTCATCAGAAGGCTAAACATCTCACTGAAAAGAGTGTGTGACAGTGCTTGACTGGTTAATAATGTTTTTCTCTAGTAAACTTCATAACTCAGGTTTTAAAATCACTTGGAGCTCTGCATGATGACTCTTGTTAACTCATCATGTCTCATTGTCAGTGGCTTTCAAATGGCAGCTTCATAAAATCCCACGTAAGACCAGCAGCCAGCAGGGTAGGTCATCTGATGTCCCTGAAAGGTTTTGGTTAGACTTCTTTTGATGGCCAGAATTCAGCATGCCTCAAACCCTGGCAGAGAGGGAGACTGCAAGTGACTGTCTGTGTAAAGGAACAGAAGGTTTCCTAGTGCTGCTTCTCTCTTCCTTTGTTTCTTTCCCGTTCTCATCTCAACGGCTACTTTCACTTGGTCTTTCTGACAGTTGCACTTTTGCCTCTCAGTTCCTCTCTCATCAGTTGTGCTGCTTTTTACAGTAAAACACATAGACTAGGTGGCAAGGAGACATTTCATGAACTTCAGTGAACATTTTTTTCCTTCAGGGTTAACCTCATTGCACACACTGAGGTTTTCCTGTACTGTCCTTGGCTTTTTTTTTAACTTTCTCTACACTGAAAACCTTAGCCTCAAAGTGCATTTTTCTCACAGTTCTTGGAGAAGGAAAAAAAGCAGCTGTGCCATTGCTTTATTTTTATTTTTTAGATTTCTTCCAATTGTCAGAGAGACTATTTCTTTGAGTGTCTGTCTATGTCCAGCTAAGAAATAACTGAAAAGAGTAATAAAGCAGTTTAACACATTGAATATCTGTGCAAGGCATGCACTTCATCCTGAGTCTTTTCTCCTCTTAATATGCTCCCGTTTAGTCCCTGTTATTGTTCACTCAGCATTTTATAATGACAACCATATAAACACTATAGAAGCATGCAGCTGGAGCATGCCTGAATGCAAATTACCTCACACAGGAAATTGTGCAATGCACTCAATACCTGAAAATAAACATCCAGATAATGAAAATGGAGATAGTTCTCTGGATATGAGTAGAATTACACTAATTTACAGCAGCTAAGGATTTGCCTATGCATATGCCTCAACAAGCAGGTGGAAAAAAGCTTTTCCTATTCATAATTGGCATCTTGCTTGGCACTGTTCCTCCCACCCCCCCAGAATTAGACGTTGGAAATGCGTTCATTGCCCCCCTTCTCTCAGGATTGAAGTACTGGGGCTTGAGGGATTTGAATTGGACATGGTTTAGGTATAAAATGGTTTTAAGAGCACAGACATGTCAATCCAGCACAAAGGTTAAATTTCTTCAGGGAGACAGAGCTCTACAGTCCTGTCCCTTGCCTTGAACTGATATGTCCTCCAGATAAAATGCCAGAGAGTTCAGGAAGTAAGGAGCAGATTTATAAAATTGTAATGAAGGGAAGACAGGCTCTTTGGCAAGTAGTTGATGCGGTGAAGCTGCTGGAGAAAGCAAGTCAATTGAGCTATGATGACAGAAACTGAGTTTTCTCAGTAATTCCTTCCTCTGCCTGTCCTTTACAAAATTTAAAAGGGATTATTATGTCCCCTGGACAACTAATAAAAGCAGATCTAAAATTAATTAATTTTACTGCATCCTTTCACATAGCAAATGAGTTTTGTGCCAAAGACCCCCGAAGACTATCTGTTTCGGATGTGGCAAATGGAAGTAAAAAATACCATAGAGAGACTAGGCTGTGCTAAAGCTCCTGTAGGGAGATTTTGCTTAGACTGAGTATGAGCTTTGGTTTAATTGCTGCTTTATTAAAAACTTCAGTTGCCCCACATACCATACAAACCTTAAGGAGGCATTTGTACTGTTTCTTGCCCTTCAGTTTCCCTCATGAAGAATGTTGATCCATCTGCCCAAAGATCCACTGAGGTTCTGAACCAATGCAAGGAAGGAATGGCGAACAGCCCATGCCTTACATCTTGAGTGGCTATTTGCATCTCAAGAGAAACAGATTAAATCAAAATGACACTTTTTGATACTTTGTACTATGCAAATTTTTCCACAAGGGGTAATACCAGCACAGAATGAGGTCCAGAGACCCACAAGAAAAGACTTGCACAGTGATTAAATGTGGGCCGAGTGAAAGGTTGCTGGTAATTCACAGGGCAAAGGGCTAGATGTCTTCATTTTGCAGCATGTGGAGGAACACTCAGGAACAAGGCAGTCACTTAGAGCAAAACACATTCTTCACATAAACCTTTAGAGACATTGCACAGGCACTTGCAACGAAAGAACTATATGACAGCAGAAGACATCATCCTACCATCACACAAAAACATTCTCACACCTTTCCTATCATATTGGAAATGTCTCCAATTGTTAGGCATAAATTCTTCTGTACCGATTTGCCTGGAGCATTATCAGTCTTGGCTCATTGTGACAGCAATAAAATAGCATATTGTACACAAGCTAATGCACACAGCAATTTCCACTGCATGTTGAGAAACACGATATCTGTCAGCATAGCACCCCCCCGTGCGTGTCCCCACTCATTTTTTTTTCATTAGTTTCATCAAAAACCTTAAATTCATCCACAACCTAAGAGGGAGTTTGCATGTAAAGAAAACAGGATTAAGTTCAGAAGACACATAATACTACAGACAACCAATATCCAACTAATATCTCATCTATCCCAAAATGTAGTAGAAGACTGATTCGAAAAATACTCAAAACAGTGGACTTCAAAGCTTAATCTTCAGCATTATGTAAATAATATTCAATCACAGTATCTCTCAGTCTGACTGAAAAATAACTGCCTGAAGGTTCAGCTGGTCTTGACTCTTCATTATTCAACACCTTTGTTATTCTTTCCCCAAACAGACCTGAGATAAAAGTGAGCTAGAGAAAAAAAAAGGAAAAGCCTATGCAATTGTGCTCTTGAATGTCTGTCTGGGTTTCCTGGTAATGCAACATCAGTGTTGTGATCATGTCAGTTTTAAACTCCTTCAGTGGTCATTGAGTAAAAAGTGCAGATAGGTCAGGGTAGCACAAAGCTAATACTGATTCTATTATTATTTTTGTCCTTATTAGCTCCCTAACAGGAAGAAACTGCTACCTTAGCCTCAATGAAGAGCAAGAGAGGAGCAGGGAAACTTTCTGAGCTTGTGCTCCCTGACACGTTCATCACTTTGGTTTATTTCAGAAGGCTCCTTTAGTTATACTACACTAGACACCAAGACATTTCAGATGGCTTTTGGGGTGAACTTTGTATTATATTATACTCTATTGTAGTGTACGGAAAAGTGCAGCTATTTCAAGCTCTATGGAGGTCAGCAGAGGAAGACATTATTAAAAAGATTTGAAGAATGGTATGGAAAACATGGTATGTTTCAGGGTTCTGCCACAGTCCTGAATCTTTTAACATTTAGACGCAAATTGGGTGTGATAAACAAGAGCAATCATACAGCTGAGGGAGCTATCGCTGGGAGAGGCAGCATGGCCCATTGCAAGATTAAAGCTGATGATGTCCCTCAATCTGTGGGGAACTTGGAGGAATGTGAAGTCAGAAATTTGAATATGGGATTTTTCTCCGAGTGCCATCAAATTCCTGTTTTGTTTCACTTGACTGAATGGAATCAGCATCAAGAGCTTTGTATATTCCTGCCTAATCAGGTGAAAACACAGTGAGAGATGTGACTAGCTCTCGGTAGAGAACAATATCCAGGTGACAGACAGGAGTGTGCATTTGCTTTGCTATAAACTGGTTCAACCCAGGATTCGTCATCCATCCTGAGGATCTGCTCCAAAATTCACTGTGATGGATTATATGTGCCTTTACCAGAAACATCTGAGAACATGTGTCTGTGGGCTACATTCATCAGCACAAATCCAAGTACCCTTTGTTACAATGGATCTCACACATGGTCTAGGCTAGAAGTGAGGGTGATTGCTGCAACATCTTGGTTTTTCAGATGCTTTCATAAGGGGAATGCAAAGAAGTTGAAAGGACGGGTAGCCTGGGAGGAATACAGAGAAATTGTTCAAGCAGCCAAGGATCAGATTAGGAGAGTTAAAGCCCTGGTAGAATTAAATCTGGCCAGAGACGTCAAGGGCAACAAGAAAAGATTCAAGGAAAATGGAGGTCCTCTCTGGAAGGAAACAGGAGACCTGTTAGCGGGGTATGGAGAAGGCTGAGGCATTCAATGATGTTTTCGCCTCAGTCTTCACCAACAATTGCTCAAGCCACACTGCCCAAATCACAGAAGACAAAGTCAGAGACTCAGAGAATGAGGAACCACCCACAATAAGAGAAGATCAGGCTTGAGATAATCTATGGAACCTGAAGGTGCACAAGTCCATGGGACCTGATAAAATGTATCTGTGAATCCTGAGATGCCATGGTTTTAATCCAGCCAGTGACAAAAACACAACACACCATGCAGCTGCTCAGTCACTCTCCTCCATCCTGGGGGCTGGAGTAGAGAATCGGAGGGGTAAAGGTAAGGAGATTTGTGGATTGAGATAAGAAGAATTTAATAAC
>NW_010128744.1:35413-37091 GCF_000699245.1 Pterocles gutturalis | reverse complement strand
TGATACTCTGGGGACATTTTAAAATCCTTTTTACTGCCCTTTCCCCCTCCAAATGTTGTGTAATTGCTTTTTAATTTTTTTTCTTTTCTTTTTTATTTTTTTCCCCATGGAAATAAATACAAATTAATTCCCCAAGGACAAAGCCGTGGGTGTGGAGGCACGTGGAGCACCGCTTCGTGCTCCCAGGCAGCGGGAGGGGAGAAGCTGAGTGGTGGGGGTCAGTGCTGGGGTGATTTGGGGGAGAGTCAGGATCCAAAATCCCCCCAGAACTGGGATCTTTAAGGGAAATGGGGGCCACGGGACATGAACATGTGTGTCCTTGCATGATGCCACATGTGTCCGTGCCGCTGCGTGTGCGTGGAGCATCCCTGCTGCAGGGGACAGAGGTGTCCCAGGGCAGACACCGAAAATGTGCTGTGGATCCATGTGCTATGTTCCTGGTCAGCTTTACTGCCAAAATCGTGAGGATTGAGCCTAAAATACCAGGGCTCTGCAGTTCCTGATCTGGGACCCTCTGAACTGGTGGGGAGCTGTGAAAGCCCAGCACAGAGTGGGCTGTCCTGGGGGGAGAGGGGCTGCCACCACCACCCGGGACATAGAGTCATAGAATGGTTGGGGTTGGAAAGGACCTGACATGATGAATGGCTGCGTGGGAACCTGCAGGTGCATGTCACCGGTGGGTGGGGGGGATCCCCCGAGGATGCTGGCGAGGGGATGAATGGGTGAGCATCATCTCCAGGGATGGGGGGATCCTGATGGGGATGAATGGGGGCACGTCACTGCCAGGGTTCCCGTCACCCACTCGTGGCACCATCCACGCATGTGGTTTTATTGTCATTACTGTGATGCTTTGATGTAGTGACAATAAAACCACCTGCAGCACGCTGTCACCACGCTGCTGTGACATCACCTTCCTGGCTGTTGGGTACCAGCCGGCGGCTCAGGCCCAGGTACAGCCGTTGGCAGTAACGGCAGCGGTGATGGAAAACCCCTTCCCGTGTCAGGGAGGCTGGGAAAGCCTCCTGCACTGGGCAGAAGGCTGGGCTGCCTGGAAATGTGTGGGCTGGAGCCCTGGAAGTGCGGAACCTCAGCCAGTATTACCATCCATCCATCCATTTATCCATATATCCATTTATCCATATAACCGTATATCCACTTATCCATATAACCGTATATCCACATATCCATCTACCTGTTTATCAATCTATCCATTTATCCATATATCCATATATGGATGCATTCATATATCCATCTACCCATTTATCCACTTATCCATTTATCCACTTATCCATACATCCACTTATCCATTTACCCATATATCTATATATCCTTATATCCATTCCATATAACCATCTATTCATCCATGTATCTGTGTAACTCTCTGGTTATTCCCCTCTCTACTTGCCTATTTGCGCCTGTCTACTTGCTGAAATACCTATTTATTTATCTATACATCAATCCATGTGTCTACGTAGCTGCCACTTACGTGTCTATCTGCCTATACTGGTCACTATATGTCGTTATCTGTCACTGTATCTGTGTCCCTCCCCGTGGCTATTACAGGTCTTTCTGTTGAGCCCTGACCCACACGGCCATCAGTACCCCCTCGCTATGGGGCTGCCTGTACCCCCAGACCCACGGGGCTCCCCCCACCCCCTGACAAGTTCTGCCACCTGTA
>NW_010128744.1:34897-35113 GCF_000699245.1 Pterocles gutturalis | reverse complement strand
GGGGATGCTCGCCCCTGGCCCCACAGCCCTGCCTGCACTCCCCCTATAGCTGCCTGTACCCCAAACCCATTGCTCTCCCTATAGCCCAGACTGATGCTGCTGCACCTCGGACCCTCAGGTCTACCTCCAACCCCAACTTGGGGGGCTGCCTGTTTGCAGCCCCGACTCCCGGCCGTGCCGAGCCGTCAGTGGTGCCGTCGGGGGGGCGCGGCCGAG
>NW_010128744.1:33674-34833 GCF_000699245.1 Pterocles gutturalis | reverse complement strand
CTCCCTTCCAGACTCCCCGGCGCTGGGGTCAGCGCCCCCGGCCAGCCCCGTCGCCGCCAGGAAAGGAAGGGCTGGACCCGGAGGAGATGCCCCTGCTCCCCTTTGAGCATCACACAGAGGGCTGTGGGAACTGCAGAAGTGGGGAGCTGGGGTTGGGATGATAAACAAGGGCCAAATTTGACCCAAATCCTCCAGCCCTGGATGGGAGATGCGGTGGCAGGGTGGAGGCTTCATCACTGATTTTCCTTCTGGGCTGAAAAAAAACTTTTCTGCGCTGACACATTAGAAGGTTTCATGGGTTTGAATTAATCCAGCTACTCTGGAGAGGGGGGGGAAAAAAAAAAAAAAAAAAAAACAAAAGTGAAACCACCAAGCCAAAGGGTAGTTTGGTCAGTGCTCCAAACACTGAAACTCCAAGTGATAAATCCGAGTGAAACACTCTCACACGAGCAAAGAACAGATAGAGTTCCACGTGCAGGCAAGCGCTGGCAGGACCGAGTGGGAATTGCAGGAGGTTGGTTTGACCTTGGATGAGATTGCCAGTTAAAAAACACAAAATATTGACAACTTGGAAAATGGAAAAAAAAAAAAAAGGCTTAAAAATGTCTCGTCTTTTTCAACAAGATAAAAACCCCTTTGGCACAGTGTGTGATCTGAGGTTGACAGTGTCCTTCAGCAAGCGACAGTGGAGGCAGCTGGGAGCTTCTGGGAATCTTCCTCTCTTCACCTGAATCTGTCACACACAATGTCCCCGAGTTTGGAACACCAGCTGGGACCCAGCAGATGCTCACACAGCCTCCCCCAAATTCCCTGGCCTCAGCTTTGCAAAGGAAAGGATCCAAACTCCCATGGGAATCAGGGACATAAAAGCCTTGGACATCCTGCGAGGTGTCAGGAGAACTGCACATGGGAAGAACTGGGCTCCTTCGGTGCTGGGGGTGTTTAGAACCAGAGGCTGGATAAGTAGAGCTGGTGCTAATAAATAGTCACAGAAACAGAGAATCACAGAAGGGTTTGGGTTGGAAGGGACCTTCAAGCCCATCCAGTGCCACCCCCTGCCATGGGCAGGGACACCTCCCACCAGCCCAGGTTGCCCAAAGCCTCATCCAGCCTGGCCTTGAACCCCTCCAGGGATGGGGCATCCACAGCTTCTCTGGGC
>NW_010128744.1:19819-33448 GCF_000699245.1 Pterocles gutturalis | reverse complement strand
TGTCCTCGCACGGGAGCTGCTCCAGCCCATTTTCTTCTTTCCTACTGACGGGTCCATCCAACTTTCCAAAAATATCCCACCAAACCCTCAGAGCACCGCTTGCGCTGCTGTTCTCCAGCCAAGCGAACGCTGCGACCTTCCCCAGCTCCGCTCCCGGCTGCAGGAATTCAGACTATGCCGAGGGGATTCCTATGGCTGCACAAATAACGCTTCCAGCTTCACCATCAGGAAAGAGTCCGTCCGCTCCTCTGCTTCTCTTCTTTGCGGTTTGTACTGGAAGAAAAATATCACCAGTGTTAATGTCGCTGATGCACTGGGATTACTGGAGAGCGGCAGAGCTGGTGTTCCCTTACATCTGTTCAAACCCAGCCTGGCTTTGGCTTTCAGCCTTAAAATGCAGCTTCACACCCACCTGGGAGTGCTGTCCAGGGTGGGGAATCTTGGGTGAAGGTGGAATTTTGTCATTTGTGGGGAAAAACAAGAAAAATCCACAGCACACTGCAATTGTCAAAGGCAGAGTAACGTGAAAATTCATTTTATCATGAAATATGCATCACATCATTGCAAGAATACTCAGGTATGTTGGCAAATCTGTCTCTAATTAGCCCTCATTCTTAAATCATTAATAGTGTTGATATTTCTAATAAACAGTAATATCTGTTAGGCAACGTGCTTGGAGACAGATGCACCGCTGATTTTTTCCTGCATCATACGAATCAGGAGGAATTTTGCGAGTCCTGGGGCTGGCAGGGTAGGAGGGGGGAAATGGGGACTCCTGGGCATCACCTGAGTTTTGAAGGTTTTTATTGGGGAAAAAAAAAACAAGTGACAGTTAGAGGCAGGAGGAGCCTGGATTTGAATATCTCTGTAGTTCTAGCTATTGGCTGTCAATCAATCCATCAATCCATTGATCAATTTATCAATTGTTTCAGGTGGAAAAAATATAGATATAGATTTAGATAAAGGCTGGTGTGTTTGTATACACAGCAATATGGGTTTGTAGTGTACCTAGTGTACACTCCTGGGGCGCAGGAGGGAGCAGCTCAGCTCAGCCCCACGTTGTCGTGCCCTGGCCGGGTAGCAGGGACGGGATGGATGGATGTTGTCAGGAGGGTGGGGGGAGATCTTAATCTTTTCTCATAAAGGAACGTGAAGCTCTGCTTGAGCTGGACAGTGAGAACTGCATCTTACACCTGCTTTGGGGTCCTGCCCCATAACCAGGCTGAGATTTCTTTGTCTTAGCATTCTTTCTAGTAAGACAAAAACAGTAATATGAATGCAGGGTGAAGCTGTAGCTGACCAGTTGACATCTTTGGGGGGAAAAAAAAATATATATATGGTTTTGCCTGGAATCCCTCACCTTTTGGAGGGTGAGCAGGGTTCCCTGAGCTTTCAGAGGTTCTGGGCAGTGGCAGAGGTCTTCCTTTGGCCTCCCATCTAGGTGAGCACCCGTGGCTGACTCTAAGGGGAATACTGGGTTGGTGAAAAGATGCACTGACAGCATTTCAAGCAAGGGGGACAAAGCAGACTTTGATTTAGTACACAACAGCAAAGGCATCGCAAACCGTTCTATGATTCTATGAAAAGCAAAGGTCTTCACACGGGCTGGAAAACCGTGTGTCCCTGCAGTGTCACCCTTGCTGGTACCCAAGAGGTTAAACGAAGGATGGCTCCTGTGCTATGCAGTGATACCTCCAAGAAGGATGCTCATCTTGGGCACCAGCTGCAGCTCCCCGACTGTCACTCCTTGGCCATACGAGAGCAAAATCAGGTTGGATCATCCATTTTTCTTTTTTCTTTTCTTTTTTTCTCTTTTACAAAAGGTCCCTGAGGGCTTTATACAAATTACCGAGTTAAGCCTCACAGCACCACTGCAGGGCAAGGAGATCCCATTATCAGGGAAGACAAGGGAAAGGATGATTAAAAGGCTTGTGGGGGACAGCAGAGCCAGGACAGGACCCACCTCTCACCCAGCACTTAGTCCCGTGTCTTAACACAGGATTATGTCTTTTTGGCAGAACAGCTGTGAAGTCTCACTGTCATGCCAGCGGGACATCGGAGGCATCGGAGCATATTCCAGTTGTTAACACCCCAAAATACATAAACCACCGCGGAGAAATGGTTGCATGCACCCACAAAGGGCTCTTCTGCAAAATGTGTACTTTTGATTTACTGTCTTCTTCTCACATGTAAAAAGGACAATTTTTAGCATCTTTCCATGCTGTACGTCTAATGTTCACACCAGAGAAACGCACATGTCAGAAGCAGAACTGACTAGGAAATGCATTTTTCTTGTTTCAGTGGAAATTCTTCCCAAAATCAAGAAAAATGTCATTTGTTTTCCTTCTGGAAGAGGCAGAAATACAAAATCATCAAACTGGAAGGTTTAATATTTTGTGTTTCTGGCTGAACAGAGCTCTGAAGTGGAATAGTTTTGTTCAATTTAAAAAAAAATAATTAAATTTCACTTTTATTTTTGAGTTTTTGTTTTGGTTGGTTGCTTTGCTTGTTTTAAGATTTGAAGACATTTCTGGTTGAATTGCTGTTTAAACTCAATTAAAAAAAAAAGCTAGACTTGAACTGCTCTAAGCAAGAAGTTTAAACATTTCTAGCTGTTTTCGGCTACATTTAGGGTCGAGGTTTTGTTCTTGAAAGGAGAATACAACGGGAGCATGAATCCGGGTAAGCTTTACTCATTTTAGCTGAAAAAAAGTTGAAATATTTTCCTTAGCTTGTAGTGAAAATGTATTCCTTCTTTCCAGAGTCTTCTTTTTTTGGGGTTCATATAGAGAATAAAGAACATTTAGAAAATTCTGTGGTTTTATTGCATATCTGCAAGATTAAAAAGCCTTGGCTGTGAACAGCACGCAGTGGGAAAAACACAGGATGGGCAAAAGATGTTACATTTTATGTTGTTGCAGGCAAAAACCAAACACACAGACAAAAATACCCAATGGGACCTTTGTTGTTTAACTATTTCTTTCCTGGCTTTTCAGCTTCCATGGAAAATGTTATTAAAAACATAAGAGAGCAACAGCTCTCTGCCACAAAGAGGTAACACAGAAGTCTCCAATTTTTTTTTTTTTTTTTTTTTTTTTTTTTCTGCATGGGATGCTCATTTCTATCACCACCCTTTGCAGATGTTTCTTGCACTCACCTGTTCTTTGAGCAAATCTCAGCATCCTAGCTGAGTCCCATCAGCCTTGAGGTTTTAGGTGATATGTACTCATGGACGGAGGTTTTGCTCTTCTTTCTACACATCTTCATATCCCATTTGGAATAAATCACAGGGCTTTTTCAAGGACACCCAAAAATCTTTCATTTTCCAGTGAAGACCATCTTTGAGCCTTAGCTGTGCCTATCTCATTTTGTGCCTTTTGTCTGTCCCTGGGATTTCAGCCCCCAATCAGAAGTGATGTGATGTTAAAGTTCCATACAGACCTGTTCGCATCTGAAGGAGCCTGGGTGTTGTGGCTACGGTGGGATGCCTGGAGAATTGTTCCCACCATCTCTACTTTCTTTAGACATGCAAGGCTGTGGGCAAAAATCAGGAGCTGTTTGTAATCATGGAAATCTCTGATCCTCTCCTTTCCTCTGCTGTCCAGGTACCTCTCATGGATTGCAAAATGGATGTCCTGCTTTCATCCCCAGCCGAACAGGATCGGATCAGGTCAAACACACACCACATCTACTGTGGTAGATGGTTACAACTACCTGAAAGGAGGGTATAGTGAGGTGGCTGCTGGCCTCTTCTCTACAGTAACAAGTGATGGGACAAGGGGAAACAGCCTCAAGTTGCACCAGAGGAGGTTTAGGCTGGATATTAGAAAAAATTTCTTCACTGCAAGAGTGCTCAGGCATTGGAACAGGCTGCCCAGGGAAGTGGTGGAGTCACCATCCCTGGAGGGGGTCAAGAAACGTGTAGATGTGGTGCTTAGGGACATGGTTTAGTGAGTTAGGTGGTGTTGGGTTGATGGTTGGACTTGATGATCCTTGAGGTCTTTTCCAGCCTTAATGATTCTATGATACTGCAGGGAGGTACCATGGCTGGGATGCAGCTGGGGAAGGCAAGACTAGAGTCAAGCCCCTTATCTTCCAGGTTAGTCCCTTCCCTTTCTCCAGGGGCCCATGGACTGGTGGAGTCCCATCAAGTGTGGAGATCAGGAGATGGTGGCAATGAGCAGCTGTGAGTCCAGTTTGCTCTGCTATTCATCTGGAGGATGATCTCTCTGCTAAGGGTCTGCTGCCAGATGTTGAGGCAGGATGTCTCCTAGTAGGTTCAGCCACAATGGAACAAGGGTGCTGGACATCAGCAATAGGGACAACCAAACAGACATGTCCCAAACTCTTGTGGGAGTGTGCCAGGACTGTTCCAAGGGGGTGGTTTGGCTGTTGCTGCTCTAAGTTGGGAGCTGGAGTTTAATAGCATGGATGTGGATGCCCCATCCCTGGAGGGGTTCAAGGCCAGGCTGGATGAGGCTTTGAGCAACCTGGGCTGGTGGGAGGGGTTGGAACGCGATGATCTCTAAGGCCCTTTCAAGACCAAACCATTCTATGATTGTATGATTCTATGTGACCAGCTGGCCAAAAAACAAGCCTGACTGTTATAATTTATTTGACATATCTGAGGATGCTGTGGTCAGTTCCCTTTTAGCTCTGCTGCAAGCTGCCCAGGAGCCTTTGGGCAAGTCATGTAAGCTTAAGGTCCCTCTGCAGTCATTCCAGAGAGGTGGGTCCTTCTTTTGTTTTCAGAATTCTTTGCCAATTTCATATTTTTCATGTTTGAAAAGAAAAGGGAGATGAAAATCTATAGAGCTTTCCCTCATCTTTATCCATTTTTCCTGGTTTCTCTTTCACTCTCATTTTTTTTCTCTGCTGCTCATTCAGAGCTGGTGCCCGAATACCTTACATTGCCATTAAAAAAAAAAAAAAAAGATAAATATTTGCGGGAGAACTCTACCCTTCAGATTTGGCCTGTTTTGGAGCCTGGCTCATCAATAAGTTTTTGCTTTTACTTTTTTTCTTTCTTCTTCTCCACCCTGTTCTCATCCTGTCAGATGAATCCTGATCTCATCAAGATGGTGCTTATCTCCCCTCCATTGACTGGAAGAGGGTTGATCGGTAAATAAAGCTAAGCAAATGGTCACGTCTTCAAAAGATATCAGGGTTTTGGATGGAAAGGCATCTCTGGAAGAGGCTCCTGTGTTCAGCTGTCAGCACAATAATGCCCTGACTTGGACAATCCTTTGCAGCACTGTTGGAGAAGGATGTCCCAAAGGTTTGGGGAGCTCTACCTCAATTCTCAATTGTCCTAAGGCTTTGGAGAGGCCACTACACCTCTCCTGGGGACCTCAGTTGTCCATCTGATAAAATAAAGGTAATAAAGCCCTAAGGGGTGGCAATGGTGAGTCTTTGACTGCGACGTGCTCTCCACGTAGCTGGGCTTTGATGTGGCACGAGCCGAGGGGACATTCATCCCAATGTCCAGCTTGCAGACAAGGGAGGGAGGGATTTGACCGTGCAAATAGAGATTAAGTCACTGATCAAAACAATCCTGAATGGGTTTATCGATAAGTTTATCAGCAGCTAGAGCTTGGTTGCCTCCCTTCTAAACGTGGAGCTCTGATGGCTCGGCAGTGCCACTGTAGCGATAAGATGATAACGTTGACCAGAGGAGTTATCAGGGCTGGGGACAATGCGAGGACATGAGCAAACACTGGGCAGCAGCATCGCAAAGAAGGTTTTGGGAGCCAGTGGTGGGGTGGTGCTATCTCACAAGGCAGACCCCAGGAGCTGCTTTCTCCACCCAGGGGAGAAAACCACCTTAGGCCATGAATGAGGGTACAACGTGACGGTGTTTGGGTGACAGTGTTGGAAAATCAATGTGCAAAACAGATGTCTCAGACTCTTTCATCAAGTGCACTGAAATAATCAGTTCTCAGCCCAACTTTGTGCAAGCGAAGGCTGTTGGAAAACAGGGTCAGTGCTACCTTTGCGTCCGTACCTTCCTTTCTAGAAACAGAAATATGAGCATGCTGGCTGCATGTTTGTCCACATAGCATTTAAATTTACTGATTAGCTCAAGCCAGGTTTGGCAGAGGGGTGGAGATCTGTAGGCAAGAGCAGGAATAGGTGCCAGGTGTCAGGATTCTTCTGCAATGGTGAACCAGGGGCTGTTTGCATGTCTAACCTATGGACAGGCTGCAAGACTGGCTAAAGGTGAAGCAGATGTCCTGGTCTGTGGACAATCACAGTATTCAATTTTTAACTTTTTTTTTTTCCCCAAACAAAAGGATTCTAGCTTTCCCATGAAGAGAAACCCACTTTCTCAAGGTGATGTTTTGAGACAACCAATTTTCACCCATTTCCACTGGGTCTATAATTAAAACAAGATCCCAGAGCTGAGAGCTGTCAGCCAGCCCCTGCCAAGTTCACACATTTAAATGTTCCCATCAAAGCAAAAGGAAAGGTCCAGAAACTTGGCAGTAATTGGATCATGAAGTGCAAGCTCCTGTGATTAGATCAGGAGCGCTCTGCCAGCATCATACCAAATCAAAAGAAATAATCAGGCGGCTAGAAAAGGGAGCAGCTCTTCATTTAAACTTCATTAATTTCCTGCCCGCTTGGCAGAGCCCACGAGTTACGCACTTAAAGATGCAGAGGTTACTTCTAGTGAGCATGGGCTATTGCTGCAGCAAGAAAAAGAAAAACCTTCATAGTCCACACAAAGCGAAGAAGCAAATCCCATGCTCCAATTCTCCCCAATATGCCTTGCCTAAAGAAAATATTTAGCTGCCTGCTGTATTTTCTATTCAGGTTGGCAGGTTGCTGCTCTGCTTCACAGAGTTCTTGGGTCAGCTGAGGTCCCTCTCCGTGGCATCCCCCAAGGGCAAGAGGAGAGAGAGAAAGGGATTGACAACGGCCAGTTGGACAGGTTCATGCAGAGTTAGAAGAAATACGGAGAAGTGACTGTATTATTTTTTTACAGGATAATCTAAGGCTGCTCGGGAAAGTTTCAGAGGTCTCCAGCTTGTGCTCTGCTAGATGGAGGGCTCTCAGCTCTCACACTGATGCTCAGGAGGATATTTGTCTAGAGGTAAAGCCACATGCTTCCTTCTTAAAAAGAATTTCACTAGTAAATACCGGGCATCCACATGCTTAGCCCTGCTTAGCTGTCGTTGAGGTCATTTTGAGCAACCTGGTCTAGTGGGAGGTGTCCCTGCCCATGGCAGGGCATTGGAAGTAGATGATCTCTAAGGTCCTTTCCAGCCCTAACCATTCTATGAATCCATGATTCTATGGTTTTTCATCAATGATCATTTGTTTATACCTTCATCTAAACCAAATAAGCCCTGATGTTCTCCTGGAGCTGTTACCTCTTGGGAAGCTTGAGCGCAATAATGTGAGGCAACGCCTCTGTGCTATGTATCTGTGAAGTCCATACTGCCCACACCTCTATGAGGGTTGGCTTTGCACTGAATTTACACCTAACTCATCTTATCCAAGTAAGTAGCCCAACAGACTCATATTGAAGGACTTGAGAGAGCAAAGGTTGATGGGGCCAAGCCTGTTGTTTGGGAGGTATCACCAGGTGGAGCTGTTATATGCTCATCGGGCCGCTTGTGAGCAAGTGCTCAGTCTTAGGAAGACATAGACCACAGCAAAGTTTCTTGTCCCAAGTTTTGTGTGTCTTAGAGGAGGAGTTTCCTGGAGCTTGGGTGGCAAACCACCCTTGGGTGGCATTGGCCAAGGTCCACACCATCTGATTCAGCATCACTTTAAAGAGGTCCAAGCCCTGATTAGTGCATTGTGACAGGTAGGCGCATGAATGCTGAGCTGGTCCTAGGCACCTTAGAGTTGTCCTTACCACAGCTTGAATTTACGTGGACATCTGAAGGACAGGGCATCTAAACCTGTTGGAGCAGGAGTGACCAGAAATGTTCTACTCTACATGGTGCAACTTCCCCAGAAGGATATTGTGGTTTTAGCTAGAGTTTTTCATGACAGCAGCTGAACACACTTTCTACTATGAGGAGGTGGTTTGTTTTTTTTTTTTTTTCTTAACAGAAAATCCCCTAAAATCCCGACAATTTTGGGTTGAAAGCAGAAAGTAAGGGAGTTGCCGTCAGCAGCAGGTTCATTCATCTTAAAAGAAAAGAAAGACATTCCAGCCAAATTAAATAATAAAAGAGGCGATAAAACCCACCTGCTTTTTAACTCCAGGTTTCTGTTTCTTTTTAAATCACATCAGTATATTAAAGATATTCAGACTGAGATTTTTTTTTATGGAATTATTGGGCCAGATCTGTATCTGTTTCAAATGGGAAGAGGCATGTCATTCTCATCACCATCATTTTATGATGCTGTACATCCCTTTTCCCTAGCCGATCTCAGAAGAAGAATATTTCACTCCTGTTTTACAGGAGGGGAAATCAAAGCAGGAGACTTTCCTAAAGTTCCCCAGGAGGTGAGGTAGAGGGCTGGGAGGACAAGCAGGACTCTGTGCCTCTTCCTTGCTCTGGGCATGAGATCATACTTCAAACCAAGACCTCCTAGTTCCCTCACAGGTAGATGTCTGATTTGCACTTCCTGAGATTTATTGGCCTCCTGGTCTGCAGGTGAACACCGTCTGTGCAAGACAATAGTGAAAAAAGGAGGGTGGAGTGGTAACAAACACCTGGGCATTCATCACCATCTCAGCCCCCCACAGCCGTCCCCCAGTGCATGTCCAACCACAACCATATTTCACCTGTGAAAATACTGATTTTGAGGTGTTCAAGGCCAGGCTGGATGAGGCTTTGGGCAACCTGGGCTAGTGGGAGGTGTCTCTGCCCATGGCAGGGGGGTGGAACTCGATGGTCTTTACGGACCCTTCCAACCCAAACCATTCTAGGGTTCTATGATTCTGCAACACTTCTTTATAGGCAGAACTTCACAGTGGCATGACTGCAGCTCACTCAGTCTACCACAGACCTATGCTGCCCTGCCTGTTTCTGGAAAACCTTGGAAATACCAACTTCTCCTGAGACCCAGCGTCCATACTGCCTATGAAATAGTGTCTGCTACACTTCCTGGATGTCTGTGGAGCAGGGAACTTCTTGGAAGGATGTCTGGGTCCTATGAGGAAGGACCTTGTTTGGTTTTTTGTGTTTTCTTTCTTGATTTTACCAGAGACAGCAGGATGCTGTAAGGAGGTGGGTTGCAAGGGCCCTGAATTAAGGATAGATCTAAGGAACCTGCACATGATCCATATGGACAGTAGCTAATTTGGCTTCGAGGGCTCTAAGCACCTGTGGCTTGCAGTGTATTTTTAATTTAGGGAACAGACACGTCACACAATGACAATGCAAAACCGAATAAAACTGGCTCTTGGCAGAGCTAACTCAGTTGTGAAGTCTGGGACATGCAAAGAAGCGCAGAAGAAGCTGGTGATACCTTGACACAAGGGAGGTCTTGGAGGAAACATAGAGAAAGGTACGTGAATGACTCTAGGACAAGACACCAATGAAAAAATCAAGGAAAGAAGAGTTTTCTTAGTTAAGGACTATCCTAATTAGATATGAGCATTGTTCTCACCACGGCATGAAGAGGCTCAGTTGGAAGTAGAAGCCTTGGTTATGTTTGGTGCTGGACAAACACATCCTGCTCCTCCAGAACTGCAAACCTTTATAACCAAGATAGAGACTTTGCTGAAGGCAGAGAAAGAGGTGAAAACGAGTAGAGGGACTTGCCCAAGGCTAAGCAGTAAGTCAGTGGTGGGATCAGGGAGGGAGTCGAGGTCTCTGGGCTCCTGCTGGTTGCACCAACTTGGCCAAGGAGCCAGAAACAAGCACAGACAGTAAATATGAACGGGGTTGGTGCTTTTTATTCTTTCCTTTTTCATGACACCCTTGGAGGCTCACCCATGGGAAAGGGCCTGGACCTTTTAACGGAAAGGATAGTCCCTGCACCACAGATGTCATAGTGCAACCACCTCACTGGGGTCTGTAGAACATTTTGGTAGACCTCCTCTAAAAAAAAAAGAAATCAAGATATCCAGCAAAGTGACCTATTTTGTGTCTTTGCCATTGCTGTTCCCCCTGTATGGTTGGGTTTGGCATGACAGCCTGTTTTTTAACAAATCTTCCTGGCATTTGATGCAAACCCAGGGGAATGGTGGGAAGGGGAGCTGTAAAATGGCATGGCCTGGCTGTCTCTCAGCCTTTGCCTGGGAGTTAGATAACAGGAACAGCAGATAAGAGGAAAAGTGGTTCTTTAATTCAGCCAGAATTTCACTTAGTGTGAAGGAAAACATCTAGTGAGAGAATTAGGCTAAGCCAGGAAATAGCCTCTTAAACCTCAGCTCTCCTGTGCTAAAAGTATATTTAGCATTTTATGTATATAGATATCTATATGTCTGTCTTTCTCTATACCACCATAAAATCCCTGTCTTCTAACAGTGTAGTGGCCAAGAAATTCTTTTAAACTCATAAAAACAAGACAAAACTACCAGTTGCTTTTTGAACTACGTAGGCTGGAACATTTTTTAAGGTCTCTTCAAATATTCCCAGCCTGTGAGGACACCTGAGGCCAACTGAGCTATGATCTCCACTTGCCAAGAGGTGCCCACCCAACTCGTAGCCAGCTCCATGGAGAGGAGCCTTCGCCAAGCATGGCCAAGATGGTATTTTAGGTGGTGCATGGACCTGTTGTCCAACACTTGGACAAGGGGCTCAACCAAGACTTTGCCTTGAGCAGAGGCTTTTGGGGAGGTTGAGAATGGACCAGGCTTTGAGTTTTACTTTTTGAAGACCTGGGTCCCACTTCTGGGAAGAAGGCTGTATCTACGCTGCTGCTCCTCTTATTTATCCAGCTCTGAGTGTTTGCCTGCAGGAAGCAAAGTTCTTCCCATCTGGGCACATGGGATATCACTGTGGTTTGGGGAGATCTGCCGCGGCAAAGCATTGCTGCACCTTCACTGCAGTCAGGTGGGTTTGTACCAAGAGGAGAATTTGGCCTAATAAAAGACCTTTGGGTATTCCTGCATCATCCCAGCTAGGAGCTGGCAAATCACCCAGATTCACCTTTGATTTTGTGAGGGAGATACATCCAACCACCCCTTTACAGCCCTTGTATGGGATCTTCCAGTCCGCATCTCACTGACGGATGGTCTCCTCTGATATTAAAACTTGGGATGGAAGCAGAAGAGATCATCTTGCTGCTAGTGGCTGAGTTCCATGTGCTTCTCCGCTTCAGATTCCTGAGCTTGGCTCTTCTAAAGACATCAGGCAGAGAGAGAGGAAACTCTGTGCAGTCTCTGGGATATTCCTTACCCAAAATGAGCCTTTTGGTTAGTGATTTGCATTTCATTTCTACAGTCCTCTGGTCCTCAGAGCCTGCAGGTGGGAGATTCAGGCTGTTTGTGGTCTTTCCTTCTTTATTTTTTTTTTTCCTAGTTATTCTTGTTATGGAAGATCAGGTGCTCTTGTTTTTGTTGGAAGTATTGTCTCCTGGGACACTGGCATCTAAGGAAAGGTGGTACGGTCATAGGCAGGAGCTATGGTCTCTCTTCTGAGAAGTCCTGCTTCATGGCAGTCATCAAATCCTTTACTGGGCTCCTTTCTTGGTTTGTTTTCAGGTTGCAACCTCATCAGGCTTTGAGATGTCTTGGTGTCTCTGTCATCCAGTGCAAAGAGGTCTTGGTGAAGGTGAGAGATTTCTGCTGTCATACACACATCAGTAATATCTTTTTTATACTATAAGCATGAAACGCTGCTCATGAAGATAAATAACTATATCAGCAAAATAAGGGGATGGTAGTACCTCTTTGCCAGACCACACAGTCCCCACCAGTCTGTGGCGAGGGATTACACTGAACCTGAACTGAGGACTTTTGAGTTGAACTGGGGATTTTTCTTCCGTAATTTTTTCCCACTGCTGTTTGAACATACATTGACTTTTAGCATCCTCAGCATCCTGTGGCCACCTCTACTAGACCGAAAAGAAAAGATGCTTCCAAGCAGCTTGTTGCAACACCTGGGGGCCAACACAAAAACCAAGAGACATTCTCCCTGCACCTAGCAAGAAAAGGTGAAGTCCAGCTTGCCTGTGAGCTGATGCTGAGATAGCAGTTCAGTATCTAAACAGGTAACACCCAATTACAACAGAACTGTGTTGACTTACACTTTCCCTTATCAGCAGAATCAGGTATTCATGTAAATCACAAAAGAGTTTGATGGATGCCAGTTCGTGGTGAGCCCCACACCAAGGAACAAGAGCCTAGTTAAACAAAATGTATGTTGTTCTTATCTTTAAGCTCTGACTATTGCTATGAAATAAAAAACTATGAAAGAAAAGTGCCTTATCATGGGGGGGTTATAATTCTTTAATGTTCTCCAGGGGCTGTTCCTGTGCTGGAATCAGACCCTTGGGACCACTTTCTGAACCCCACAGAAGTAATTTTCTCGCAGACAGATGATCTTTCCTTATCACGCGTTGTCTTGGCAATAAAAAAGTCTCTTTCTTGAGATGCATGTTTAGACTGAGCCCTGTGGGGAAAAAAAAAAAGAAAAGGAAAAGGAGCAGCTAAATTGGTCTCAATTCTGATGCTTGCCTAAAAGTAAACAATGAGGTCCAGGGACAATCTTCATTAGTCCCTCCTGGGCCTGGAAGCGTGGTGTGAACAACACATGTGGTAAGTAGCCTTCAGACAGCCCTGCCGGAGACTAGTTCAGAGCCCAGTCTGAACGCTGCGGCTAATCAGACTCTCTTATCACATTTACTGGGAGATGGGTGATGCCAATAAAACCAAGTCAGGCTGAGTGCACTTAGTGGAGCCAAAAAGCTAATTGTTAATAGATGCCTCCAGCTCAGGGCTGGAGAAAGCCAGCTGGCCCCCTCTGCTCTCCTGTCTTGGTCCCGGTTGGACCTCGGATTTGGGTTATTCATGGATTTCCTTAGGGATGCTGCAGATCCCGAACACTGCCAGGAATGATGGGCAGGACACATATGATTTTACTGATATTTAGCCATGCTGTGGGGTGTGCAGGTCCTCTGTTTGAGATCAAGACCTTATGAATATGACAGAGGTCCAGCCACCTGGGATCTCCAAGGGTGGCAGTAAAATCAAGCCGGTGATTTGCACTAGGGGTGTGCTGAGCTCTGATTATGCCAAACATGGGAAACGGAAATGGATAATTTGTGACAGTGATGGACTGTGTTTATACCTCCTTCCTCCAAATTGAAAATAGAGGCTGTTGGAAGACATCTGTGGAAAAAGGATTGGACTGGGGTGAGCTTGTAGTGATTATCCTCCATAGAATATAGAGAAAATTCCTGTATAGAATCCTAGAATAGTTTGGGTTGGAAGGGACCTTAAAGACCATCTACTTCCAATCCCCCTGCCATGGGCAGGGACACCTCTCACCAGCCCAGGTTGCCCAAAGCCTCATCCAGCCTGGCCTTGAACCCCTCCAGGGATGGGGCATCCGCAGCTTCTCTGGGCAACCTGGGACACTGCCTCCCCACCTGCACAGGAAGACATTTATTCCTAACATTTAATCTAAATCTCCCCTGTCACAACTTAAAACCATTCCCCCTCATCGTATCCCTCCCCCCCCCCATCCACAGCCCCCCCCTCCCCCCCCCCGC
>NW_010128744.1:294-19788 GCF_000699245.1 Pterocles gutturalis | reverse complement strand
CTGGAAGGTGCTGGAAGGTCTCCCCGGAGCCTTCTCTTCTCCAGGCCGCACACCCCCAACTCTTTCAGTCTGTCCCCATTTGAGAGGCAGTCACTCTGGACTTTCATTAGCTGTCTTCTCCTTGCCTTGCTGATGCCCCCAAGGCTGTCGTCATTTCTGAACCTCTAAACCTATTTATTGGAGGCATGCTACCATTTGAACCTCCCTCCTGTTTCACTCCATCACTAGGTCTCAAATCCGGTACCCAGGTGCAGAGACCTGGTGAGCTCAAGACATCAATCTGAAAAAAGAGGACCAGGAAAGCAGCTGGTGGAGAAAAGTGGGCTGTGAGTCTATGACCATCAGCATGGGAGGGGGCTCGGCCGCAGGTGTGCAAATACAGCCCATCCCTGGCATCTGCTGGGAACACAGCTGGGCATGAACCCTCTGCCTTTATCTCTTGACCTCTTGCTCCCCTGCCCTGAGGACCCAAAGGCCGTGGGTCCAAGCACATCCCGGCCAGCCTGGATGGGTCCCACATCACAGGGAATGAGACTCCTCGAGGGAATCCCTTGGATCCCTACTTGGGAGTGCTGTGGTGGCATGCTGCTTCTCCCAAAAAACCATATTTGCACCCAGCCTCACAGAAGTACATTTCTTTGGATGCATCTGCACCCACTGCAGGGTGTTGGGCCAGCACATCTGCATCGTCTGGCCTCACATCTGGCTGGCAGGATCCGCAGTGGGCAGCTCACGAAGCTACTGCTTACAGAGGCTAAGCTGCCTTTATTGCAGGTCACACACCCTCTCAGACAACAGTGGATTTAGATGCCATAAAACCCGCAGTCTAACCCACCCTGGGAGCCTCCCACCACCCTGTACGTGCCGCAAAAGCATCCTTCATCCTGCGAGACCGCCTCGGCATCCTTTGCCAGCAGTGCTCCATGTGTCACTCAGCAGCCAAGAAAATCACAGCAGCCCGCGTCCCCTCTCGCTGCCTCTCTGCTGTCCACACGTGTCGCTTCTGTGGCAGCCTTTGCTTTATTTTTCTGGCAACGGAGGCAAAAATAGCTCGTGTGAAAATTATTTATTTTGTATTAATAGCTCGGAGTCAAAGCCTCAGCAGACACTTGGAATAAACAGGATCACTCAAAATACAGTTGTTTGAAATCAGAGCTTTGCTCTGACCCTGGAGTTTCCAACCAAAGCCAGAAAAACTGTGTATATAGAATCCCTTAATTTTTTTCCCCCCTGTTAATCCACAGTACAACAAACCTTGCTTGTAGCCAGAGGACTTTGACCAGAATGATTAAGCCAACATTTCATTTAGGCGGTCGCACGCGCGGTTGTATAGGTGGTTGAGATGTAAAATAATCCTCCCTGACTAATAACCCCCTTTGCACTTCCAATCCAATTTATATTCAACCACATCCCGCTTCTCCTCAGCCATTCCTCTCCTTTCATCATTTCCTCTCTCAAAAACATATTTTTTTTAGTGGGGGCAGCTGTTGGGTGAAAAACTACATTTTGGAAGAAATTTTCTGGACTTGTTTCCTTGAGAAAGAAAAAAGGAAAAACAGCGCTTCTGTTTTTTGTTTTTCTTTCCTCTTTCTTTTGTTTTCTTTTACTCCCTGTCCTGCACAGTCAGTTTTCCAGCCAGATAAAAGGAAGAAAAAAGGGGAAATAAAACAACGAGCGAGTTTATATTTTTATCTGTCTTCAGCATGGATTTCCTCCCTTCCCCTTTTTTTCCACTACATAACAGAAATATTCCCAGCTGAGAATTAGGGCACCTCAGCTCATTTAAATCAGTATTGCACATCCATTAACAAACACAGCTCTTGGTTAGCCCTTGCTATTGGTGGATTAATTAAGGCACAAATCAGAATCACTGAATGGTTTGAGTTGGAAGAGACCTTAAAGATCATCTAGTTCCAACCCCCTGCCATGGGGGAAGAGCAGTCTACACCAGGGTTAATGCAGACCTTGGGAAACTCAGGTTCAAGTCCACAAGCTCCTTTACAGACTCTGAGTCATCTGTATAGTTCTTTTTTGTCTCGTTTATTTCTGGAATGGGGGTGACAGTCCAAACCCCATGGCTTTGGTGAAGAGCAGCCCATGGGATCCCTTGGAGGGTCTTGCACCACGATGGTGCACCCTACAGGGTATCCACAGGCAAACTGGAGGCAACCAGCTCCTGCAGCAGCTCTGATAAAGTTGCCCCAACTTTTCCCCATTGCAAAACTTCATTATTCCACCCTTGGGCTGCGATTAAAAGGCTTTCAAGGGGTGAGTGCTTGCTTTGCCCGTCAATCGCTGATGAAGATGAGGAGGATGGCCAGGCTGCTGAGCCTTCACACTTGCTCTGGCTCTTGGAAAGCTTCAGCTAGAGGCTTTTCCCATCCCAGCCAGCTGTTATAATCACACATTGTTCCCGGCCGCTGCCTCGTCGTTTAACAGCACTTGGAGAATGTCAAATGTGGGAGTCCGGCAGCCTTAGGTTAGAGTAAAAAAACCTCCCAAACATATTTGGAGGGCTGCCAGCACTTTGCAAACCCTCGGCAAACTCAGATAAGGGGCGACCTTGCAGCCTGCGGGCTAGGCCAGGAGTTTATAAATCCTCCATTTGCTTGGGTCGAGCTTTCTCAATATTGTGATCATCCCGTCGTCCCCTTCCAACGGCGGCGGGTGGGAAAGCGGCGCGCGAAAGCGGGGGCTGCTGGTGGTGGTGACCTTCGCGGAGCCAGCTGGTGCTCAAGGTGGAACAGCCCGCTGGAGATGTGACGTCCAGAGGCGGTGGGGACAGGATCCCGCCCCATGCACGGGGAGGCAAAGGGTGTCTGGGGCTGGATCTGTCACGGCCAAGTGAGCAAAGCCAGCACCCGGTTTTGTTTGAGCTGGAGGTTACAGACACTGGCCCAAAAAACCCGTTTGGTTTAGTCGTGATGGTCCTAAAAGGGTGGATGGGGAAGGATGGCAAACGCCGCTGGGTGAGAAGGGGGAGGAAGGGTTGAGTTTGGGGCTTCATTTAGAACTGTAACGAAATCTAAACATTTTGAAATTCTTCCCCAAATGACAAATAATGTCAAATACTGAGATAGCACTGGGCTGGATTTGAGCCGCGAGGCACCTTCTTATATTCCTAACTTCTGATAAAAAGGATGGAACAGAGTCAGGAAAAATTTCCTCTCCTTCCCCTCATTATTTTTCTTTTTTCTTTTATTTTCTTTTTTTTTTTTTTTTTAAATACACAACCTCAGTGAAAATCGGCAACGTCTCCTGAAATGTTCCAGTTTGGATGGGAGAGCCTTTCGCAGCAGGAAATGTTTCCCTCTGGGTTTTCCTGGCCAGCTCTGGTCAACTGCATGTCCCCAACCCACTGCTGTGGGGCTGGAGGTTCAGCCTGGGCACGGCAGCTCAGCTCAGGGGTGGGCAAAGAGCCCCCCAAAAATCAGCTTTTGGGGAGCTAGTACCTCCATGGACACAGCACAGAGAAAACAGCCTGAATCACCATTAATTATCAGGGTTAATTAGCTGAGAGGCAGCACAGTGGTTATATTAATGAAGGAACGTGGGTCATTAAGATGACATTGTTAATTTGCATTTTTCCCTCTTTTCTTCTTGGCTTTAGACTCATGGCTTTCTGGAAAAACCTTTGCAGGTCAGTTAACCAATATTTATGAATTTTTGGTCCACAAAACACTTACAAACCTTTTCCCCCTATATCCTTACTGCACAATTGTCTGTGGCTGAATTATTTCTCGCCCGCCCATACATCATCTAGTCAATTCAGGCTCTTTTGGGGTCTGTTTGCAGTTTGTTGGCTGATCACACTTTCTTATTTGTGAACATATTTGTTTTCTCCCCAGGTTCAATAAGTCATGTGAAAATGTCAGTGTGTGAATTACCTGTGAACTATTTACCCCTCTCCACATCCCACCAGGGACCCTCTTCGCTTCCCGATACATGACCGGTCACCTGAAACACCACAGAAAAAGTTGGGATAAAGGCAGATAAATGCCCAGAAAAAAATATCCAGGTGGATTCTTGTTTGCTTTCACCTTTGCAAGGAAATCAAGAGCTGTTTTTCTGGATAAATTCACAACTCCCAAACCTAAGCAAGCTCACTGCTTTTATGGGAAAAAAATATTCACAGACATCTTTCAGGGCTGCTCAGCAAGCTGGACTTTCCCTAGTTGTCCTTAGCCCCTCGCAGTAGAAGAGATTTTTCTGTCTGGCTCCCAGATTTAGAGGAAAATCCAGCTGTTAATATCTTTTTAGTTTCCTGTTCCTTTTTCCACTGCACCCTGTGGATGTCTCCGTGTCTCAGCCCTTTCTGGGCAAAGTGCACATCCCGAGCTGATCATGGGGATAACAACCTGCACAGCCTATCGCGACATGGAAACAACCTCTGCTTGCAATCCCTTTGGGAAAGATGAAAAAAAAGGACCTGTAACCTCTAGTATCATATCCCCAGCTGCTCTCATCCTGAGGGGGAGATCATGCAGATTAAGCACTCAAATACCCCAGTTCTGGGTTTTTAAATCCCTTGTTTCAGGATGATAAAGCCAACCCCGGTTTGGGTAAGAGTGGAGGGTCTCCAAAAGGAAGAAGAGACCATCTCTGGCCAAGACCAAGGACCAGGCACCTGCTCCTCCCCTTGTACAAACCAGCCTGCCTGGACCCTCCTTTTTTTTTATTCCTTTCTCCCCCCTTTTTTCTGCCTTTCCTCTCTTGATCCAGCAGTGGAGCGTTCAGCAGTTAATACCCTTGTCTCCAATTGTGCTTTAAGAGGTGTAACATTTGATAAGCCCCATTTAACTTGGCTGTACTACATTGTTTAAATAATTCAAATACAGATTGGCTCTTTAGAAGGATTTCTGCTCTATTGACCCTGCTGGTCATGAGTTACCAGGAAGTCAGGGAGGGGCTTCTAGGGCTGAAAGCCTGCAAAAAAATCAATTCCAGCTCTTTAGTGCCCCAATCACACCCCATTATTCCCGGGTAATTGCAGACCTGCTTTGCTGTTAACTCTTTGGGAGCAACATGACCTTTGGTGGAAGAGGGAAACCAAGGAGGGTTTTCTTCTCCAGCGGGGTCCTAATCTGCATGGACAGTGTCATGTCATCCAGGGTTTGGAGGAATAATTATTTACAGGTAGAATTGTCAAGTTGCTTGTTGGTTTTTTTTCTTTTTTTCTATCCCCCCTTTTTTTTTTTTTTCTTAAGACCTGGTTTGCTGGAGTTTGGTTGGACTGCAGTATTCATAATGCATTTTTTTTCCTGTTCTTATCTCTTTATCTCTGTGCATTGATTTGTCAGGATTAAGAAGCAGGAACTTGTAATACAGTTGGTCCCTGTTAGTGTTTGTCTTTCATGCTTGGGCTCCATGAGGTCCCTCTGCTTTAGGCGCTGCACAGACACGTGGCAAGTCCTAAGCAATAGGTTCTGGAAAAACAAGAAAGACTACGTCAGCCAGTGTGGTGGCCATGTAGGAACAGGTCAATGTAGGCAAACAGTTGGTCTTGAGCACGTGGTGTCCACACCGCACACATTTCAGCAGGGATTTGCTCTGGGCCAGCCCTGCTCTGGCCCCATAGAAAAAGAAAAAAAAAAAAAACCAACAAAACATTAGCAGCTGTAGTGCATCTTTTGGGTTATTTTCATTCAAAAGGAATCCAGGTTTTTAGGAACAGTTGGATCATAAAGGGAATTTTTCAAGGCTCAAAACAGACTGGAGTGTGGTGATGTTTCAGAAATGAACTGGTTCAGCTCCAAAAGATGTGCTTGTTTCTTTGACAGCTAGAAGAACCCAAAATATTGCACACCTAAAAATGCCAGCTAGCAACAATGTCCTTTGTCCCCTTCACTGTCCTTTAACAGGTGAAACCTTTGGCTTGTGACAACCTGGACGCCAAGCCTGGCAGATTTTATGAATTAGGCTAGGAACCCAAATGCAGGTAAAAATACCCGAAATCCCACCCCTAGGGTGATGCCTTTTGTCTTCATTCAAGACCCTTCTTCAGCTCATGCTCCTCCTCTTGACATGAGCTAAACAGGACAGGATCCAGGACTAAAGACTTCTCAAGACATGCCTCACAAAAATCTGTCCTTCTTCCTTCCTGGTACAGGAAGGCTAGAAGTCATCCATGGTCGTCCGATCTGGCCTGTGTCAAAAGCTTCACCCTGTCACCCAACATGGCTGCTGGTGGGGTTGTTGGAGAAGGAGGTGCCAGTCTGGGCAGAAAACTTCAGGTGGTAGGGAACTGACCACACTTCTTGAGGCTACTGAGTCCCCACCCTTTTTACAAATGGGCACCTTATCTCTGGGCACTGTTTGTCTAGGAAGAGGGGACAGAGGACAGGGAGGAGCAGCATCAACCTCCGCTCGAGGTCATCACACCAGAGTCCATCTGTAGGTTGGCTGGACTTCTTGACCCACCTGCTGCTCCTGGGAGGCCATCCCAGAGCTTCACTCCTCTGTAGGAGCCATCTCCTAGTGCCCAGCTGACATTTCCCAGGCTCACGTGTACCTTGCAGCACTGGAGCATCCCTGGTGCCTTCCTGAAACGTCTATTTGGCGTCTTGTTTGTGTTTAATTGACTTGTTGATCCCACCTGTGCATTTCAGGGTGTTGGCAAGGACGAGATGACATCTCAGGGTAACCAATATCCATCCTGGCCAGCTTGCAGCAGGTGATGTTTTCCTGAGATCTCCATCATCAGGGTCTTCCAGGGGATGATGCAGAGCAGGAGCCTAACTTTGGTGTGCTAAATTGCCCTCGGGAGGTGCCACTGTCTCTTCCTTCTCCATAGAGGGCCTACAGAGACCCTCTGGATAATTTAGCTGGCTAAATAACTCCCAACAAGTCAAGAACTTGAAAACCTTTCTCAACCACATGTATGGACGGGCACAGCAGTGGAGGAGCTGTAGCCACGGGCAGCTCGGGGCAACTGTGGAACAACCACCGTGATGTGACTGCAGGCAGCACCTGAAATTCAAAACAGAGTGAAGAGGAAGAAAACCCTGTGATAAATTTTGAGGGCTAGTGATTGGGGCTTTCAAGGCATTTTAAGACTGTTAGATGCTTAGCTCCCACTGAATAGAGATGTCTTCAGATGCAGGTACCCAAATCAATACCCTAAGCATTTTGAAGGCAGCAGGGGATATAATTTTAGAAAAGCCCTAGATACAGGGCAGGGGGACGGTATCTTAACCAAGGTTCACAGGACACTTACTCCTATCTCCAGTTGCTCTAAAGAGACTCCCAGGACCCTGATTTTAGACAAAGCAGAGCTCTGCTCACCTCCTCCCCCCTTCGCTGACCTGCAAAGGGTTAAAGGGTGGGGGAGCCGTTTGATTAATAGATGTCGTGTGAACATGCACATTTGCCTGTGACTGCATTCCTGGGGCTTTCGGCTGGGCGATAAGCTGTGACCAAAGTCCTCCAGCACTGGGCAAGGAGAGCAAACAGGGCCCCAATGGAGCAGTTATTAATTCCAGCCTTGCATCTCCCAGGGCTGTCTCTCAGCAACGGGGCTCCCAGGAGGCCTTTCACACACCAATCGATACAACTCGCCTCTCCCCTTGCTCCTTCCATCCTCATCCCCCCCTTTTCCATGCTCACCCTGGGCTTCTTCTATGCCAGGACCTCCAGACCTGACACCCTTTCCCATTGTCAGCGTGGGAAGGAGAGGGTGATATTGCTGTTGGGGTGATGGAAATAACCCCCAGCACCCAAACTGCTGGTGTAGTTGTCCCATCCCACCTGGTGGGGAAGGAACATGTCAGACAAAAAGAAAAAAAAAAAAAATAAAGGAAAATTCAGCAGCAATATCTCCAAAGTCTGTAACTGCCCTGGATGCACCCTGAGAGTCATTGTTTTTCTTCAAAATACATGTATAAAATGAACACACCTGGTTTAGGATTTCTTTGGCTGAAAAATTTCCTTTTCTGTCAAGGAGGTTTCAACTTGATTTGAGCCACAAGTCTTTTCACCTCCAAACTTTGACATAAGGATGTTGATTGAAAATGAAACTCCTTCCCCTCCCTGAAAACCAAAACAAACTGAACTGGATTTCCAACTTGCTCGCCTTCAGATAGGAATCGTCACGCTTGCAAACCAGCTTTCACAAGGGTGTATTTTTAGTGGCAATGATTGCCACGTGGAGGATTTCTGCTAGCCCTAATTTGGTGTACCAGGGCAAAAAGTGGATTTCTGGTTGCTGGTGCGTCCCTCCTAACCCCACAGCTGCTCTCAGGAAGCTGCTGGTGGTGATGATGGAGAGGTGTCTCCTTCCAGAAAATCAATTTCTTGAGATGAGCTAAGACTTCCAGTGATGGCTTTGGGGAGATTTGACTTTAGAATTTCTTCTTAGGGCAGGAGAATGTATCTGGTCCTGTATGACAACAAGATGTTTTTAAGACTTGTCAAGCTGATCACTTCCAAAATGAAGTCAGCTTTTGAAGTCAGCCTGTTGTCCATAAAGAAAGCAATTCCAGATTTCATAATAAATAATCTGGAAATCTTCTAGCATTACAGAGGATGCTGTATTCACACATATGCAGGCAGAGGTCGTGGAAAGGCACCACCTAAAAGTGACAATACCTTTGCTTTGTAGAAGACTTTCCATTGACGTTCATAGAGGCTGGACCAGCTGTCTGAGAATGGTGAAAAGGATGCAAGTGAAAAGAAGCTGACTTCTACGAAGTTGAGGATAACACTGCCTAACTCAAGACTTCTGGAGTCGGTTGGTTCCTCTGTCCCCACGAGCTAACATGGAAAAAAGTGAGAAAGATGAGAAAACACCACTATCATCAAGAGCACTAGGATAGGAGACCTAATACCAGCTGCTGCTTTTTGTCAGGCTGTGTGTTTCCTTTTAATTTATTAAGGACAAAAAAAAAAATTATTAAGGACAAAAAAAAAAAAAAGGTTCGTGGAGGACTCTGAAATCTGGAGACCATCTTTCAGGTGGGAAATCTGCATCTCTGGCCATTGATTTGCAAAGCAGCAGGCCCTGGATTGTCATGGAGAAACATTAAAATGAGATGTCCAAAGGGTATAAAGCTGATCCCTCTACTGAGAAACTGAGAATTAAATGCCTGATTTGGGCTGTAAAGTTCTTCAGATCTGTAGGGTGACAAAAGTGATCACTTTGACCAGAAATTCCATCCAACACTGAGAATTTTTACAGGATTCACTGAAACAAGTACATTTCCATAGAAGAGTGGAATAATAATAATAATAATAAATAAAGCAGCTAAATAAACTTTCTCCATTAAAAAAAAAAAAAAGTAGTTTTGTCCAAAAATTCCCAGCGGTCTCAAGCTAAGCCTATATCTGTGGTAGGAGATATGGAAAAGGCATACTGAGGTCATCTAATCCAAGGGCCGGAAACCTTTCAAGGGTTGAGTGCCAGACTGTATTTTTCTTCCGCAGCAGAAACTCAGCAGCCTCTGTCTCTGTTGAAAAAGGGTGAGCTGATGGCTGGGATCCTTGGCTCTCAGGATCTAAACCATCTGCAACAGCCCAGCTGCGCTCTCCGGGGTTTATCCTCATAGCTCCTCTCTCAACATGCAGGATTTAAATAGTTTTGGAGCTGGCTTCAAAATAAGACCCAGTGGTGGGTTTCTTCCATGTAAACAGACCTACAATGGGAGCAGGTGACCAGTAGGTCACTGCTGTAGGTGGCCACTGGAGACCCAGTCTGTGCAGGCAGAGGAACAGATCCACTCGGTCTAATCCAGGCACCAAGTTTAGGTTAATCCCCTCTCAATTCCCAGTTGCTGGACAGAAGGGCATGAGTTACCTGTATTGACTTTGCCTTTCAGCCCCATGTTGGGCATCTTGGCCGCTCTAGTGCATCTTACATGAGGACAACCATCTTAAGCCCTAAATTTAGGTTCCTGAATCTTTTGGTTGAATCCCATCCAGGATGTTTGCAGGAGGATAAAACACTATGCATTTCTCTGCAGATAAAGAATATCTCCCCATGGGTTTTGTACCGTGGAAGGTAAAGGTTTTTTCGTGAGAGCACAGTACCCTCAGAGTCATATCAACAAGGAAAGCCCATTGACTTCAAAAGTTCTTTGAGGATCTGGTCTGGAGACTCTCGTGGTTCATAGCTATTTCTATTGGAGCATTTCAAAAACACAGCACTCAGCATCTGCACTGAATTTGAGACCAGACCCAGGCTGTTCTGTTTCCTGAAACCCAGAATCTATCCTGCATCTCCTGTCCCTGCATCCTGACGCCTGATCCCCAGTCCTCAACCACGTCTGCAGCTAACACAACACAGCTCCTACCTTTTGAAGCCAGATCTAAGAATGGATGAGGTCAGGGGAGGGAAACAGCACAGCACTGAGGTCATTTCAACTTAGTTTGAGCCCTCGGGCAGCTTTGATCATCTCAACAAAGAAATGTGCCACAGGCAACACCTTCCTCTTGTGGGCTGCAGTTTGGCACTGCAGAGACCCTCTTCTTCAAATAGTCTTGAGTCAGAGGTAGCATGGTTTCTTCTGGAAGAGTGGCCGTTCCAGGGACACTTTCTTTCCAGAAGGAATGATGCTTTTAATTGCATGGAATGGTCCTTTCTTCATGGAAAATTTCCTGCAAAATCTGTGGTCGTGAAAGTTTTCCCCATGGGAACAGAGATGTTAATCCATTGCCCTGGTGGTGTTCCAGAGCAGATCATGAATTTGTCATGTGAACATAGAATCACAGAATCATTGAATGGTTTGGGTTGGAAGGGACCTTAACAGTCATTTAGTTCCAACCCCCTGCCATGGGCAGGGACACCTTCCACTAGACCAGGTTGCTCAAAGCCTCATCCAGCCTGACCTTGAAACATCTCCCTGGAGTTTCCATACAAAGACAGACCTCTTCTCCTGCTCTGTCCTGGAGGTCATCAGTGCTGGCAGACTGCAAGCCCTGGTCCCTGCCAATGCTTGCGGACTGTGGCCCATGTATGCTTCAGTCAATGACATACAAGAGGTAGGAACCTCCAGGTGGTGGGAACCTCTAGGAGCATATTGAGTTTTGAGGGAGCGTGGGTCAACCTCTGAAATACCACTTCATCTTGATTGACTCAGGAGAAGCCTTCACCACTTTGGGAGAACTTTCTGAAAAATTGTCTTGATGCTTTACAAACACACCTCTACAAACCAATGCAACCAGGGCACAAACTGTTCCCCTCAGCAGTCCTGATGAGCAAGGAGAAGCCCTCCATCCCTCACTTCTTATGAATGGAGACAACCTTCTGTCCTTCCTTGTACACTTAAGTACTAAAGCCAAGCAGTATGATGAGAAAGTACCCTCCATCCATCTAGCTGGCATCAGAAACCAGGTTCAGGCTGTGGCCATACTCACAAGACTTTGCAGTGGGACTGACATGGGGGCTCCTTCAGTTGGTCAGCATCAGTTTATTGAAACAGAGAGTATAGGTAGGGTCAAGATGCAAGAGTCAGAGCTCCTTAGGTGACAGGGTCTCCTCCACAATCTTCCACCTTCAGCAGCTTTGCCTGGCCATCTTGGTTTCTTCACAATCATGTAGATGATGAGTCTCCATCCTCCTTTTTGTTCACTCATAAAACTTTTGTGTTTGCTTCTGCCTTTGGATAATGAGGAAGTGGTCCCCAAGTGTCCAGACTAGTAAGAAAGACCACTAGCTTGGGGAGAATAGAAAGATTTTAATCAGAAATTTTTCAGAAGAAAAATATGTAAGAAAGCTCTGTTGAAAACAAACACTTTTTTTTTTTGTTGTTTGTTTACTTTTCACTGCAAGTCTCCACTTTTCGTGAAACAGAAAGGCAACCTATGAAGATTTTCAGCCAAATCTGATTCTCCATCTTTGGAGTTTCATGTTTTCTACCCCATTAATGTGCAACGTCCTTGTTGCTCTGCTCCACCTCCAAATACTTGGATGGGAGGTAGCGTAAAACCCATGGTCTGCCCTTACATCAGGGCTTTGGCCAGAGGTGATCTTGCCCCAGCTGGGTTGTGGCAGGCTCTGAACCCCTTGCATTCCCATGGAGGTGTGAGCAAACACGAAAATAATGACCAGGGCTGGTTCCTGAGCCTGTCCTGAGTCTCATCTTGCTGCCCCAGGGCACAAGGTCTTTGCAGCACCCCCAGCACAGGGTTTCTCTGGGACCCGTCTGGCCAAGGATTGCAGCGCCAGCACTAAAAAAAGCCCTCACAACTGAACGCCAGGCCAGCATGTCCGCTGGAAAAATGACATAACCCTGTCACGTAATCTAGAGTTCCTCCTTTGAGGCAGCCTCACGGGCTGGGGCCATGTGAGAGGAGATCAAAGGACAGCACAGGAAAACGAGAGCAGAGCCCATAGAGGGAAAAACACCCTCACTCACTGGTCAGGAGACTAATCGCAGACCTCGGCGGGCTTTGGGAGTTCCCGTTCACAGGAGGGATGGAGACAGACATCCTCCTCTGTCTCTGGGCACCCGGCTGGGTGCGGGCATGGCGTCTTTCTCCACGCCTTTTTCCACCTTATCATTCAGACTAGTGCGAGATGGCAGCTGGAGATGAGAGTCGTGTCCCACTTGTTGTTCAAGCCCCGTGGAAGGGATGATTTGATGACCCAAAAGAGCTTGGGAGAGTGAAGTTACCCAGGGCAGTGCCATCAGCATCCCCTTCCTTGCATTTCTCCATCTCACTTCTCACCCCTCCTGACTTTAGAGCACCCAGGGAAAATACAAGAAACGAGTGAGAAAGTGGGAGGGAGTTGAAACAGCAGGGAAAAGCCACTAAAATCCATGGGTCCCATGCCAGGGACTGCACTGGGACCCATCCGCGCTGGGTATATCTTTGCACACAGAGCCCGGTGCAGTCTTGCATCCTAGACTCCTGCCATTCTTTGTCCTTTGCTCCCCATCCCCGCAGCCATGGGGCAAATGCCACCACCTGTGCCCTCAAACGTGTCCTCCAGCCTCAGCTCCATCTGCCCACCGGTGCCCACACCGGGAGGTTTGCATCACCCAGGTTTTGTGGTTTCTGACCCCTGACTTGCCCGTTGCCACTGGAATTCCCTATCGCTCCGTGACTCAGCTGACAGAAAGGGAGACAATGGCATTTTACATCAGCCCAGGCTATCAGGAGCCTGCCTTATCTGAGCTGTGTTTTTCTATTAGTCTAACACTCCATTGTGCATCCCTTTATCAGCTGCAATGTTGATGTAATGCTGGCTTGGAAGTGGTTTCTGCATCCTAGCACTAAGACAGCTCACTTTTATTTCTGGGAGGGGGGGGTTGGAAGGGGAGGGCGCGAGAGGAGGGTTTATCGGGATTCTCAGGAGATAGGAGCGGGGAGGGAGGGCTGGCTGGGTGGTGGAGGGGGGCTACCAACCCCAGCTGAGCAAATTATTTGCAGCCAGCAATTTAATGAATGTAATTTCTTCTCCTCACCTCCAGATAATATTTTTAACTGATTTACTCGCTCATCAGGATAAATGTCTTCTCTGATTCCTTCTGCAAGCCCCAGAAGGTGCAGACCTGGCTTTCTGCAGTCAGACTGGCGCAACTGCTGGTGGCAGGGTGAGCCCACACTTGTGCTGCAGTGTGGGTCATCTCGAACAGCACTTTCCTGGGTGGCTTTTCCCTGGTTGATATACTAGTTGAGCTTCCTCTGTGGCTTTTCCCCCCAGTTTTTTCCACATCTCTAAGCATCTTGTCACAAAACAGACGGCAACTTGCATCTTTAAGTGGCCAACGGCTTAAAAATATTCTGAGGTTGAGTGGGAAGGACAAACAGAAACTACCTGCATGAAGTAATAACATGACAAGGTGACCTCATAGACTTTTCTTCCTGAAGTTAAAACCCCCAAGACCCACCTCCATTACAGTAATGGGGACAGAGTCACTTCAGCTGCTACATGGGAAGAAAGAAGCACACTGAATTTATATCAATACAGCAACATGAGGTATACGGCCAAGTAGTTTTAAGTGTGTTAGATTTAGCCTATCCAGCAGCACTAAGAGCAGAAATGAGGTTATCAACCCAGGGCACGGGCCATCTGGAGCTGTACCTGAGCATCACTGCTGAGTACTATGGCTTGATTTAACTACCCCAGCCCACATGGCAGCCCTCTTGCGTGACCATCCTTTGGCCAAAGTCAGCAGGACTGGTATTTTCAAGCTCCCTGTAACTCCCTCTTGGAGCAGTCTCTGGTGTGAGGGGTGGTGGACCGCATCAAGTGCTCTCTGCTCCCTCCTTGATGGGATTTCATGTTTATCCTTTCTGCCTGACTCTGCGCACAGAGGGAGAATCGGAAGATGTTTCTGGGCACATGTGCCAGCTTGGGTTCCCACTGCTTATGTTTGCTTTGCTCAAGCCCAGTAGGTTGGTAAAGAAGCTGCAGCTGGGATATGTCCTCATTATTCTGTATATCCAGTAGCCACTTGCAGAAGCCATACAATAATTAATGTGTTCTTAATAAGAACCCGGTATGACTCATACTTTGTCTGTTTTCACTAGCATGACCAAGCAGAGGACAGCATAGATTTTGGACTTTGTGTTCAACTACTGAGTGACTCACCCCAGGCAAAGGGCTGTATTGTGTGGCCCTAGAGAGGTGTCTGCTGCACATCTATCACCCCAGAGCCTCACAGCTCTGGTGTCAGCTCAGCAGGCTTGCTTGATGTAGAAGGACAAGCAGCCATGTGTCTTGCTACAGACCCTAAACTCCTGTTTAATAGCTAGCCAGACACCAGGCTTTTCTGTGATACACAGGAAGCATCTGTGGAGCTCCAAAATGCTTCTCAGGACCCATTTGCATCACTTCAGAGTTTATCCTTGAGACAAGAGGAATTTACAGTGAAATGCAAATGCTAACCCTGGGCAAACTCTCTGCACACGTGTGAACATCCATCCTCTGGGCCATTGTCTAGGGTATGTTGGACATTCCTCTCCAGCTGCAGGAGTGATCTCACACAACGTGCTCTCCCCAGAGGAGAAGGTGAGCGGTACATACATATACATCTTGCAGCAGTTTCCATTGAGGTCTGGTGCTGGAAATTACCTCATTACTCGTAGTGTGTCAGGTCTACCACTAATTCAGACATGAACAACTGCACTTTTCATCCACACTGAACAAGCTTCAGCCTGGGACTTTGGCATTTGCCTACCAGAGCTTTTGCATTTGTGTTTGCATACCCTGGATGACTACGTTTGCATGTTAACTCCTGGAGATGTGTGAAGACCACGGCATATTTTATTTGCAATAGAGGCGGATCTTTCTGAGAAGACCTTCAGAGATAGGTTGATTTGTTGCTCCTTTGTACAAGATGGCACCCACCAGATTAGGGGAACTCCAACCATGACGGGGACCCGACACACCTGGGTTCAAACAGACTGCTGAAGTGCTGATGGAAGGAAAGCACGAGTAGAAACGTGAACCATGGTGGGCAGAAAGAGTCATGGGAAATGGCTACTGCCCATCCCCAGCCACATTTATGGTTTGAATTTGCTGTTGTGTCCTCAGACCCCAAATAAAAATGTGGAAGCACTCGTGCAATGGGGTGTAGTAGTCCTGGAGGGTCTTGTCTCACAGAGGTCCTACCTGGACCAGCCAGCTCATGCACCAAAGCTGTTCCTGTGCTTACCTCTTCCTCTTCAGCCTCTGGCCGCCCATGACAGGGCTGGCTGCTCTCTCTGCCCAGTGAGTGGCCGCAGTTTCGTCTCAGTCATCATTTCTATTGTTATCTGCCCATTATCTGATCCTCTCCCGGGCTGGGCCAGGAAATATCCTTCTGTCTCTGTCTTCGATGGTGCTCCATCCTCTTCCTCCTTGGGGAAGACAAAGGCAAAACAAGCGCATAATGAATCAGACGTTTCCCTTCTCACTTTGCCCCTTACTTCCCCTCTCATTTTTTATGCAGACCAATTTTTGGCCTTTTTCCTCCTGTTTGTTTGGGATGTGGTTCCCCTGCACCAGTTCCCCTGTGCTCAGCATCCCGGGGAGTCTGGCTGGCTCCTTTCGGTGTCAACAGGAGTTCAGTGACGGGTAAGGCTGATAGGGCTCTTCTGGCCCCCATCACGTCCTCAAACCTAACGTCTGCAAGAAGCTTGGCCTCCTGACACCAGGGCGCGGAATCAAACCCGGCGAGCTGAACTCCAGCCCAGCTAGAGGTTCATGTGGGTTCAGAAAAGCAACTGGACAGTTGGGTGGAGGAAAAACAGTCTATCAAGGGCCATTAGACATGAGATCAGCTTCATCCAGCTCAGGATGTCATGTGGATGTAACTTGCTAGAGGCTGGAAGAAGGTGTTGGGGAAGCATTGCTGTCTCCTTGCCATGATTTTGTTTTATTTAATCGGTATTGCTGGAGATGAGGTGGGACACCCACTGTTATGCACTCTGTGGGTTTTGTTTCGGCTGCAGAACAGTATGATGCAAAGCTCTGCCCATGAAACCCAGCACTCCTTGGCCTGTGGTGACCTTTCACATTTGCTGCGTACCAAAACAATGTCAGGTTCCACTTCCAATATTCTCTGGGGTGTGTATTGCTTTACAGTCAGGGTGGTCCTGGTCTGCCTTGGACTTGGTCAAGGTAGCTGGATTGAAGGCCTGAAAATAAAGTCATACTTGTGAGGCATTGTGGCTCACCAAATCCTGCCCATGGCAGGGAGGTTGGAACTTGATGATCTTGAAGTTCCCTTCCAACCCAAACCATTCTGTGATTCTATGATTCTATGAAACACATCCACCAGTCCCTACTTGAGCAACATCTCCCTCTCCTTCACCTTTCTCCACTACCCAGCAATATCACACTTTGGCTCTTCCGTTAGTTAGCCAACTTTTCTTGAGGACCAGAGTCAGGAGAAGGGCTGGAGGTCCCTGCAGTCCAGGGCCAACATTGCTGCGGGCAGGCAATCCACACAGGTCATGTCTTCCACAGAGGACTTACTTAGGCCTTGAGAAGCTCAACTGCTTGTTGAGAAGCTCAGCTGCTGGTTGGTCAAGGGGATAGGCCATGGCAAAAACTTTGCTAATAATGGTGTGCGGTGACCATGGGATGGTGCCAAGGGGTGTTCCTGGCCCTGTTTCCTTGACTGGTACAGCTAGGTGGAAAGGAAAAAATCTGCTGGAAGTGTTGACATTTCTGAAACTTTCCGACTCTTTTCAGAAAATGAAGGGCCAAAGCAGCACCCCCCACAGATATAGGAGTTTCCTCAAATATAGATACTGCAATAATTTTTTTTAATCACGATTTTCCACTGTAAACCAGAAGGAACAAATGAAAATATGAAAAAAGGAAATATGAAAACATAATTTCTTTACCTTTATAAAACCTCCTTGCTCTTTTCCTGTCATTTCTAACCAGCCATATAGCTTAAACCTCTCTGTGAAGGCAGAGACAGACACTGGGAAAGCCACATTGCTGGTTTAAAGAAGATACAGAAAAATTAGAAAGGGCATGGAAAAAAGGGCTACAGAAATTATCTGAAGAATGAAGAGAAAGTCTTAGCATGACAGGCTCAGAAAACTTGTTCTGATCAGCTTATCAGAAAAGGAGATGGAGAGGTGACTGGAGAATTGCTTGGGGAAAAAAAACTCCTCATGAGAGAGGTCTCTTTAATCTCGCAAAAATGGTCATCCCATGGCTGCAAAGCAGAGACAAACCACCCAGGCTTGTGGTTACTGCTGAGGGCAATTAGTCAATGGGATACCCAGGTTCTTCACCCCTGGATACCTTTAAATTAAGAGCAGATGACTTTCTGGAAGCAATGTTTTAGCCACATGCAAGCTGTTGAGCTGCGGGTGGGAGCTACATCTGAACATCCCACTTACAGTGCTGAAATACAGTGGGTTGAGCTATATGGAAAGTGAGACCACAGGGGCCTTGGATGCTCTGATTCATGAAAAGTGAAGGGAGATTTAGGAAAAGGATGTGGGCAGGTTTTCGTTTTTTTTTTGTTACCCAGCAGATGGATGGAGATTCCAGCTGGATTTGCTTCGGCAAACCTGGAAGGACTGAGGGAGAATGGGCACCTACTCGTTGGCCAGTTTGGTAAGTGCCTACAAGAGCTTATTTGTGGTCATGGAGCTTCTGCTCAAGGTGAGGTTAACCCCTCAGCAGATCAGAGCAATGGAGAAACCAGAGTGAGAATTTTCAACAGGAAAAACTGGAGTAACCCAGGAAAAGTTTTCTTTTGGTTTTATACTGGTATCGCTATACTGGTCCAGCTCTGCTTCATTATCAAAGTGCAGTTTTCTCACAGCAAGGTTTGCAGGACAGACTTTCACCAGATGTGTTGCTTGGAACATGCTTTTCCCGAACACTGCGATTCTGAGCAAAGCTCTTGATGGATCTTCACTGGGGAGAGGTGCCAGCAGCTAAACAGGGTATAAAACCAGCGTCTAGACTATGGGCTGCAGGGCAACTTAAGCAAATCTTCAGCAACAGAGGAATAAAAAGAGAACAGGACTGAGGGGTATTGAAAAATTCATCCAGTCCAAACACTCCTCCCTCGGCTGGATTAGACCCCCATAACCTTTCCTCCTTGTTCAGCTTGTTCCTGTAAACCACTAGTGATGGAGACATTGTTCTTCCTCTCTCCTCTCTCCCTAGACAGGCAAGTGAGGTACATATCACATTTACCCTATGTCTTATCTTTGAACTGAACACTCCATGTCCTTCAACCGTTCCTCATCGTCTGCATTTTCCACTCCCCTGCTCACCCCGTTACTGTCTTCTGCACTCCCTTCGCTTGTTCCTGTATACTCAAGTGATGCCCCAAGCTGGACATCCCATATCCCCAGATGCCCCAGCACTGAGCAACCTGGACATCCCGTAGCCCACGTTCTGCACCAGTTATACTCCCCAGCATGGAGTTAACCTCCTTTGCACCAGCTGGCTCCTGCTCAGATTCTGGTCTGCAATGATCCTCTTCCAACCCAAACCATTCTATGATTCTGTTCCTGTTGATCTGTTGCCTTGTGGTTGGCCTCCATCCATCTTACCTTGCTGCATGCAGGATCTTTTTACTAAATCCTCCTTTTCCCCATGACCCTTTGATCCATGGAGATTGCCCTGTATTCTCACAAATACCCAGCTCCCAGCACAGAGTTTCTATACCGACATGCCAATGGGAATATTGTGCTTTCTTCTTGCTAAGTTTCTCTGACATACACAGATCCACTGGTGACCCAGACCCTTTGGAAGTCATAGAATTATTCAATCATAGAATCTTAGAATCATAGAATAGTTTGAGTTGGAAGGGACTATGAAGGCCATCTAGTCCAACCCCCCTGCAGTAAGCAGGGACACCTTCCACTAGATCAGGTTGCCCAGAGCCCCATCCAACCTGACCTTGAATGTTTCCCGGGACGGGGCATCTGCCACCTCCCTGGGCAACCTGTGCCAGTGTTTTACCACTTTTAAGTGTACGGTATTTCTTCCTTATATCTAGTCTAAACCTCTCCTCTTAGTTTAAAACCATTACCCCTTGTCCTATTGCTACAGACCCTGTTAAAAAGTTTATCCCCATCTTTCTT